>NW_028324313.1:9051250-9212500 GCF_058129835.1 Hydra viridissima
TAATTAAATTATTACTTTTTTTTTGAAGTTCCCTTTAAATAAAAACTAATATACAGAGAAATCTTCAATTACCACTAAGAAACTCCTCAACATATGTACTTTTATTTGAATATCAATAAATGAAATGAGCGTCGATAAAGGGGGGGGGGGGGCGTTCATAAAACATTTTTAGTTTCTTTTTTGGATGATAAAGCTAAAAATTAAATAGAAAAATGGTTGTTTTCAAAAAAGAAATATTATTTCTAAACTTCATACTCATGAAACTACTTTTGTTTATGGGAAAACTAATATTCCGCATATAAAAACCTTACTAAAACAAATTATGTGTAACCTTAGGTAATTTTAACCAATTAGGTAACAAATGTTAAAAATCAAAGGTAAAGACCTGAAGTATCGAGTTATTCGATAGTATTAAAGTAGCAAAGCGATATATTTCACGTGATGTGATGAAGGAAGATTTGAACTGTACTAAAGACATTATTTTAACTATCGATTTAACTATAGATTTAAGTAAAGATTGCAGTTTGATATCGTTTCTTAATAGAGAGTGTCTATTTACTAGTTTTAAAAAGGCGTTTGTTTGCTTTCGGCTAAATAAGAAATATGGTCAATCATTTGAACCTACCTTGAACAGATTTTGATGATCAACCGAATATTGCAAAAATGTATAAAAAATTAAAACTTTAAATAAACAACGAGAATTTGGCAAAAGAGAATTTTCGAGCAATCGATTGAAAGTTAAGTCGAGATTGCTTTTCATAAGCTAAATCGATCGATATATTCAGGTCGCAATTCTTTTAAGTAATCTGATTCTTTCATTAGACAATCAGAATTCAAAAAATTTCATTCTTTGATATTGCCCCCTTTCGCATTAGATAAAACAAAAGTACAAAAAAATAATAATAATGATAAATAATAATAATAATAAATGTTGACGGTGAATACAGAGAAAAAATTGGTTGGAATTTTTATTGATCCTTTACAGGTGTGACTTGTAATTGCTTCATCAAACGGCTTTTATTTGAATCTGCTCAACAGATTGCTCTGTTTATTTAGTTACGTGTTTTTTAAGTATTTTTTATTAGCATATTTATTTTAAAGCAAATATATATTTGGTAAATCCCTTCCAATATCACTGGATTACAACTTGTCTTCAGAAATTAAAAATGAGCTGTTTTGTAATTTTTTTAGTTGCTGGTTGCTTTTTTGTTCATTCATTGGAAGGATTTGGTGGAGGAATGGTACCAAACATCGGTAGGCGCAAAGAGATGACTCCGAATGATCAGGTACCCAGTCTTTCTACATAGATAAGATAAAGGAGTTCTTGAATCCTATAGAATTTCCTAAATATCCAATTTACTATTGATTAACAGTTTTTGACTCACTTTTATTTGCTTTTTCTTTAATATTAAATATTCTTCTTTTTCTTTTTTTCGTTTTAATCAATTTGAAGTAAACAATGAGTTGAGATGATGATTTTTTCGTATTTTTTATGAAAGATTTTATATATGGAGAATGCATAATATATTTTCATAGAATGAAAAATTGATTGATTGGAATCGTTTACACTTAAACTTACGCGGTAATAGTAATCACGGGTTAATCAATAGAAACCAGTCACGTAGAAAGTTATTTGAACACTGCGCACAATATTACAAAATCGATGATGACGATTGCATCAAGGAATGTGGACGAAGAAACGCCGGGTTGTCCATTTAAAAAACACTGCTTTTACTGTAAAATGATTATAATTTTAAATTTTTTTTCACGTGCCTTTTTTATTGTTTCTTCCCACCTCACAAAAATCTAGAATCTATTTATTTTTGCTTACAAATAAAAAATAACGTAGAGAATGCAGAGAAGCAAAGGTGATGCATTTCAGATTCTGAATTTAAAATTATAAAAGTGGAGTTGATTGGAAGTTAGACAGGGGAATGATTGGTGATCAAAAAACGGTGTACGGGAGAGAAGAATTAAAAGTTCCTCAAGGATTCCCGATCCCGCATTTTTTTTTAAGGGGGATTTATTCTACCCAACTTTAATGTTTTTTTTTGTCTCCAAATGTTATGTTTTTGTGTCTTAATAAAAATTTACACCAGCTTTAAGCTATTATTTATCTACAATCTTATAACTAAGTGCTCTTGCGTTTACATACTACATAAAATTCCTTCGTGTTATTAAATCAGATTACAATGGAATTATAAAATTAACTAAACTTGCTTCAAGAATGTTTTATAATATGGATTCACAAAAAGAAGTATTTGTTAATTACCAAACATCACAATGACACTAACACATGAGAAGAGAAGAGATCTCGGATATTTTATTCATAAATTAATTAGTTACATCTAATATTTTGTATCTTTAAAAGTTGCATATTGATGGCTAACAGGCACAATATTTTAAATTATTCATGTTTTGTAGGAGAGTAAAAAATATTTTTCTTTTTCAGTTTTTGTTTGTAGTGATCTGCGGTTTATGAGCTTGTGACAGGTGGACGAAGAATCAAATTTTACATTCTTCTGCAAACTTAACACATAAACTTATTGTGGGTTACAAATTATTGAGTGCTAACCATTGATATGTGTGTGTGTGTGTGTGTGTGTTTGTGTGTGTTTGTGTGTGGGGGTTTGTGTGTGTGGGTATGTGTAGAAACCAGTTGAATTTTACTAAAGTTTTAGTAAAATTCAACTGGTTTCTATCGGCAAAAACGCCACGAACTTTTTCCCAGATTTGTTATATACAATTACTTTTTTCCCAGACCTCATATACACATACTTATATACGAACTTTATATTTTTTTATCAGTTAAGGTTGCGTTTTCCATAAAAAATCAAAATCGATTTAAGATATTGATTTTGATTTTTTATTTCTGATAGAAAAAACACTAATTTATTGGAAACATAAAAAAGATTTTTTTTTTAAGTTGATAAGCAAAAAAAAAAATGCAAAAAAAAAAAAAAAAAAATTTAGATTATAATTAAGCACCAAAAAAAACTGCATATATTTATAGACGAACGTCAAATCAGTGTTTGAAGTAGCCACTTTGGCAACATAACAGGCTTTTTGGCATCGATTTCACCCCACTCCAATTTTCTACCGTCCAATGAAGTCCTTCTTACACCCTTTTCGCCTTCTGTGACTTTGAGCAAATGCTTTCTATCTGCTTTATATGAACTGATTTTTTTTTTTTTTTTTTTTTTTAAATCTAAAATCCTTCTAACTGTTTCCTTACTAATATTAATTCTTTTAAACTTGCTATTAAACTCAAGAGAAAGTTTACTGTTGCTCATTGTAGGGTTTTTCCATACCTCTCAAAACATCAAGCGCTTTTCTTATCTCAAGTTTCGTCTACCAACTTTGACCATACCAATGATTTTTCATCGAAGCGCTTCAGATAGGCATTTTCTGGCCATTATTTCTGTAAAAATTACCAAGCTAGTATCAACTGGAATAACTTTCAAAGCAAACTATCATTTTAGACAGTTTTTTGGATTTAGGCTCTATTAAAGTAAAGTTTAGCAGATTAAAATTTCAGAAATCAATTTTTAGTGGTTTCTCAGGAATTTTTATTCTCCGTGTCCGTCTATAAATGTATACAAGATTATTAGGTCTCATACTAATTAACACTTTTGTTGAAATCCAAATATTTTTATTTAACAAAAAATTAAAAAACAAACTTATATATATATGTATGCATATATATATAAATTTTACTCTTTTACTTTATTTTTTTAAGTGATAAAAAAAACTCTTTTTAAATCAATTAAAATTATTCATTTATTTTTGTGTGTATATATATATATATATATATATACCCGAACTAATTGTTATGTAAATTTGTTTATAAGAGAAGATAAAAGTATATAAGTAAACACAATAATAACAAAATCGTTGATATAAAAATGTTTGCGTGCGTCTTTAGTTTCAGAATTGACAATGTCATCTTCATTATCTTCATTCAATAAGCAACAAAAAACTAGTATGAATGTATCTTCTGATGAGATTCAATTATCTGAGAGAGGTAATATGATAAAATATCATGTAAAAATAACCTTTACACCTGTATAGATATTAAGTATTCATGGTCTATAACAACTAATGTTCAAGAAATTAAGAAAATGTAAAAACATAGATTAGGTAACAAAGATTTCAGAGCACATTTTTAGGCTGTACTTCTGATTTACTGATCTAGTAAATGTTTTTATACATATAAGGATGCTAGTTAATGAAAAAATGTAACAGTGTAAAAAGAAAATAATACAAAAAGAGAGGCTCAAATATTACACTTCATCTCTTGAGATTATTTGTAAGATGCAACAACTTGTTTAAAAAGTTGTTGCTTTGTTTTATAAAAAATAGTTTTTTCTAGAAACATCAGACTTTGGAGTGTGTGCTTGGTTGTTAACAATATTATCTTTCCTTATTGTTTTAATCACTTTTCCACTTTCGCTTCTTTTCTGTCTCAAGGTATGCATTTGATTGGAACAATATTTTTTATGATTTGAGAACTTTTTGTATATGTCAAAAGTTCCTAATCTTTTAAATGTTGTAAAAATAGTTATTGTTAAATTCAGATAGTGCAAGAGTACGAAAGAGCTGTTATTTTTCGAGTTGGTCGCTTACTTAGAGGTGGGGCTAAAGGCCCAGGAATTTTCTTTATTCTCCCATGCATTGATAGCTACACTAAGATTGACTTGCGAGTTGTTTCTTTTGATGTGCCTCCACAGGAAATCTTGACAAGGGACAGTGTAACCGTAGCTGTAGATGCTGTAATCTATTTTCGTATTTCCAATCCAATTGCATCAGTTTGTAATGTTGAGGATGCTAGTCGCTCAACAAAGTTGCTTGCTCAAACCACACTTCGCAATGAGCTGGGCACAAAAAATCTAAGTGAAGTGCTGATGGAGAGGGAGACGATCAGCAAGAACTTACAACATATTCTTGATCATGCAACTGACCCATGGGGTGTGAAAGTAGAACGAGTAGAGATTAAAGATGCTCGTCTGCCACAGATGTTGCAGAGAGCGATGGCTGCAGAGGCAGAAGCGTCTAGGGAAGCACGTGCCAAAGTAAGCATTGATTGTGTTCTTACTTTATCTTCTTGTTGTAAAAAGATAATCTTTTTATTAAGATGTTCTTTTTACAAAAAGGAAAAAAAAAAATCTGTATGTGATAGTTTTTGTAAAAAGCTTACTATTATTCAAATAGCGTCTTCAAAAATATTTAAACATTTTTTGTTTATGACAAGACATCAAATATTTTTTTGTTACGTTACGATACGATATTGGGTTGTGCGTATCGTTTGCTTCTATATATAACGATAATATCGTTTCCAAAAAAATACTTACAATAAAGTTTCAAAAAAGGTTTTTTTACTTTTTCCGACCAAAAAAACAATTTTTTTAAAGCATGTAATAACTAATTATTGAAAAATGCACCATTTAATTTAAAAAAGAAATAAACAAAACTTTAAATGAAACTTTGATTCTTTAATTTACTCAAGATTGAAGACTTAAGATGAAGCAAAAAACAGAAACTATTTTTCACTTGATAAATTATTGACTTGACATGTTAAACATGTTGAAGGTTGTGTTTGTGATTTCTGAAGATGCTGAGGAACAAGGCACACAAGATCATTTTTAAGCAGCCTGAGCAAGGTGAAGAAACTTGCATTCATTTACTCTCTAAAAATCCAGCATGTCCACACTAACAACCCGTGGGATTTTTTGAAAAATTTCCTACTCAGTGACAATGTCCGACTTTAAAGGTGGAGCCGGACCAGAATAGGCAGTCATGGGTATATGAGCTTCTTCCATTTCAACATTTTAGAAAGGAGCATTTGATCTCATGTGTTGCTGTCTGCCAACTTGCAAATTGCAAAACAATACTTGCATTTTGCAATAACAACTCGCTCTCCATCAGGTGTATTACTGACTTCTTTTTTAAAGTGATTTCAAATTTCTATCCTTGGCATCCTTCAAATTGTTGTTCAATAACAATTTTAACACTAACTTAAACTGAAACTTTCTTCAAAAAAAAAAATTTTTCATAGCTTCATTATGTAAGTCTAAGTACATTAAAGAAGATTCAAAAACTTGCGGTATCCCAGAAAGTTTTTAAAAACGTTTTAAATACAATTAATAGCGACATTTCAACTTGACAATAATTTAACTACATAAAAATTTACTATGAGTTTAAAAAATGGTCTTACTTGAATTTTAATTGAATCAACCACAATTATAATAATTATAAAAAAAAGCTATTTCCTTTTTAACAACTGAATAATTTGTTTGAGTGTTTTTGTTTTTAATTTAAAAAATAAACAAATAGTTTGAATTGTCCTCCTTACCGGCTAAGCCGTTTTTAACAACTTAATCTTAAAAATGGTGTTAAAAAATAGGCGATTTTTAATTTTTATTAATATTTTAATCAATAGATTAAGAAAATGTTTTGGAAAATGCGTAAAAATGTCTTTAACTTAACATTTAGTTACATCTAGTGGAGAGGCGGGTTACTTAAGAATAATATTTATTTATATAATATTTGCCCCGGACACTTAAGAATAATAGAGATATTACCCATATGCAAACGGAAAATAAAGTGAAAAAAAACATTTTAATGAAAGTTGTTATTTATTGAATTAAAAGCAAATAAGCAATAATAGGTTATTTAACAAAAGCACAAAACTTGAAATAAAATAGATAAGAAAATCAACAATTTTGAAAATTTGAGGGTAGCCCCGGACACAATCTCTATTCATAATTTCAATTCCCTTTTTTTTTACTAATGGGTACATATTTCATTAGTAATTTAAATTACATAATGCCACATCCCTGTGATTATTATCTGTGGTACGGATAATTTTAACACATTTTTGTGTGCCTAACCCCTCAGGATTATGGGATTATTTTCAGGTTCAGGGTTGCGGGACGGTAAAAGTCATGAATATGCGAAACATTAAGTTTAATCTTTGTCAAACGTAACGTAATCTGTGTCCAAAATTTTAAGAATGTTTTTGACAGTTTTTGACTTTATTTCTTTTTTTTTCAAAAAATTTCCACTTAGTTCTCTGCAATATAAGGTTGGCATATTATTTGGGGATGCATCCAATAATTATTGTAAATTAAACTTGATCTCAAATTAAGAAAAAGTTAAAGGTACAAATAAAAATTAGATGCAGCAATAAGTAAATAAAAAATGATGGTACGTAGTTCTTCTGATGGTACTAAGCAATATTTCGCACTCCTAACCGATTGCTTTGGTGCATTGGGATAGATATTTTGCATGTGCTACAGCTTTATTAAACGAATGTTTTTGTGGTACTTAAGATTAAGTAACTTTCTTTTGTTTCCGCTACACGTTAAGTGTCCGGGGTTACCTGCAGTCCGGGCTAGCCGCCTCTTCCCTAATACAAAATATCGTAAAATATCGAAACTCATTATCGAAACAAATATCGATTAGTTTCAATATTTTAATAGCGATACGCAGACGCTTAAAAAATATCGTTATACATTTTTTTTACAATATTACGATATTTAAATCAATATTATCGCTAATAACGATACGATTCAACAAAAGATGTCACTAATATCAAAACCCACACAATATCTTATCGATTTCATATCGAAACGTATCGAATCATAACGAAACTGATTATCGAAACAAATATCGGTTAGTTTCGATATTTCCATAACAATACGTAGGCGCTTAAAAAAGAGCATCTTTCTGTTAAAATGATAAATTAACTTCCTTACTTATCTGCAACTATAAGGGTACCATAACGCAGCGGAAAAGAACGCAATGTTTTGGAAATATAATCATAAGTTTCGATTGAGAAATGGTTGGAATGTTATTGTTGGATTTTGGAAAGGTATTCCTTTAACTAAGCAACTACAATGAAATAAAAAAATTTAAATACTTGAATCATTCTGTGGACAGGGGGCTAATTACTATAATTGAGCATTTTATGCCATTTAGTAATTTTAGATGATGTTTGAATTAGAAAAATATTTGAATTGTTGAAAAAGTAATTTATCTTTATTGATTTGTTAGGCGTGTAAAAAAAAGCAAAATTTAAAATACTTGTGAATTAGTAATCTAGTACACAAAAATTATCTGCTGTTGAATTATTGTTAATATATAGTAAATACTTTTAGAAAGGTATTAAAAAGGGGAAATGTTTATCCTTCATGCATCTGTAAAAAATAAAAACCTAAAAATATTTGAAGCTAAAAAGTTAAAAAGCTCTACTCATCAAGTTCTCTCTTTGATTTTGAAGTTTTTTTTTAGCGCTCTAATGTTGGGATTGTGTGAAATATTTTAGGTTATTGCTGCTGAAGGTGAGATGAATGCGGCTCGTGCTTTGAAAGAAGCATCCGATGTAATAAGCGAGTCACCAAGCGCACTTCAGTTGCGTTATTTACAGACACTTCAAACAATATCTGCAGAGAAAAACTCTACAATTATTTTTCCTCTGCCCATCGATTTTTTAGGTGCTTTCACCAAAAATCATTAAATTGGCAGCTTCTATTTAATATTTGGATTTTAATGTTCTTTTAATGACTTTTTTTTTTATATCATTTATAGTCTTTGTTCTCTTTTTCTCTTGTAACTTTTTTCTTTATTTAAACTACAATAAATAACTTTCTAGAATAGAAATAGTAAAATACTCTTGGACTGGTGTCCAGAGTAAAGTTAAAGACGCACGTAGATGTAAAGCTTTTTTTATTTGATAAATATGCACCAGATTGTTACAAGACTTCTACGTTCAAATTATAAGACCGCTCAATACATATAAATAAGCGTCAGCGCTTAGGCTTTGGTTTCGAACGATGGCTTTTCAAATCAGATCCTCAGCAACATTATGTTTATCCCTGGCTTGGGTTAACCGAGTTTTAATCTTCTATATATTGGTGTAGCCAGTATCAGTTGTGAATCGATTTCACTTCAGAATGTGAATCGATTTCACTTCAGAATGTGAATCGATTTCACTTCAGAATGTGAATCGATTTCACTTCAGAATGTGAATCGATTTCACTTCAGAATGTGAATCGATTTCACTTCAGAATGTGAATCGATTTCACTTCAGAATGTGAATCGATTTCACTTCAGAATGTGAATCGATTTCACTTCAGAATGTGAATCGATTTCACTTCAGAATGTGAATCGATTTCACTTCAGAATGTGAATCGATTTCACTTCAGAATGTGAATCGATTTCACTTCAGAATGTGAATCGATTTCACTTCAGAATTTAGTTGATTTTTGAATAAAACTCTAAGCAGTGAAAATGATATTAAACCAGATAGTCATAGAGGTCGCCCGAATTTTTATGCACGTCAATAAATTTAATTCGTAGTAGCTACATTTTAATTAAAATATAGCTACTACGAATTTTTAATAAAAAGGCAAAAAAATATGAAAATCATTCAAATTTTTTCTTTTCGCCATGGTTAACTTAAAATATTCGGCCTTACGTCCTTCGCATTTTAAAAAAAAAATAGAAGGCCATTTACACGCTTTTATTTACATTTACAAAAACATCTCAATGATATTTATAATTGGGTTTAATATTTCTTGTTTATTTATAATTGGTGTTGTTTATTACACAATATAAATGACAACAGAAACAATATTTCTTTCTTTCTCCTGATCATCATAATAGTAATAATACAACAATCATAATAGTAAATACAACAGCATATTATAAAGAATAAAACTGTAAATATCATTTATATAAATATTTTCAGCAGGTCAGATTTCCCAAAATGAATTTTTTTTTTTAGAATATTTTTTTTTTTTTTTTTTTTTTAAAAAGAAAAAAAAAAGCTATATAGTCTTTATAAATTTAGCCAGTAATAATTTTTTAATTATGGTTGAAGTATATGTTGCATATAGTGTGATGAATAAGCTTCCTGTTTCACGGCAGTATTGAAAGTGGAGCTGCTTTTTCGTTTTGCAGTTTTGAGTAATTGATATCAAAAACACATTAAATTTATGCAAAATTTACGAGATTCATCATACAATATCACTTTCTCAAGTTATCTTCAGTTTTATTCTAATTTTATTCATAAACTCGAATTTTTGAAATTGTGTCCATAATTCATTTAAAACTTTATTGAAGAAAAATGTGTGGGTCTTTTTTTCTCTCTCTCTAAAATATGTAGAATGCAAGGCTGAATAATTCATATAAGACATGTTTCCGCTTAGCGATACATGATGCAGAGCTGGTATAGAACTTGGCTTACTTGAATACATGACCGAACAACTTAGGCTTTAAAGACCGTTTTTAAAAGATCTATAACTTTATACAAAAAGATTCTGCAATTTAGAAGAAAATACTTCTTTTTTATGAGCTGATAACTAGTTCAACTGAAATTAGGGTCAAAAAAAAAAAAAACGTCACATCATTAGTTTTTAAACCCGATTTTTTTATTATTTACCTTGATACATTTTTTTTTTAAATTTACACATTCGTAGAGATTTTCTCTTCTGAGATGGCAACTTTATCTAATAAGTGTAAATCTACATAAAATTAAAATTGAGTTTCTTAATTCCGAATAAAGATGGGTGACATTGCTTTTTCTAGAATTGATCTATTTATAGTGATCTGTGGTAAAAGAGGACAAAAATGTTGCATTGAATTATGCAAAATCCATTTTGAGTTTTTGTTGGTTAGGCGATATTGCCAGTTAACCATCGATATTCGTACGTAATAAAACCATTTATATTTTTAATTTCCCTTTGGAGACTCATTTGATTCAAGAGGATCTCTTTTTATGTTCAAACTTTTGATTTAACGTAAAATTTACTAATCCAAGTGCCTAATTCGAATGACCAGTTGTCATGTCCTAACAAAATTGGAAATTTTGATGAAATACTTTTTGAAGTAGTCCCCCAAATGTGGGAGAACTTAAATTTTTAACTACTGAGCAGGCAGTCACTTTCTGCTCATAACTGAGATAACTCTTAAGCGAAATCTTAAGCCTAAAAGATTGAGCAGCCCCCAAGAAGCCTGCTGAGGTTACTGAGGGCGTCAGGTTTCAAATTCAGAAAAATATTGATGCTTGGGTGTTGACAAAAAGTCACCAACTTTGGTGTCAAATTGAGCAGGTGTCTTTTGAGAAGCATTAGGCAAGAAAATAAAACGAAAAACACAAGTTCTCCTTTCTTGTACTTAACCGCAAAAAAAGTTGAGAAAGCATCAAAAAATTATTCAATAATGGAAAAGCATTCTGCCACATTAATCATTTTTCATTCGACTAAGTAACTCATTAGTCTGCAAACAATGGAGGAATACAAAAGCTTATCTTAACCATCCATCTAAAAACCAGTAAAAAGTGACTTCATATAATACATAAATACCTTAACTATCCCTCCCCTAAATACAGGCAACAACATTTTGGGGAAACTTTAGTTAAAACATTTGAGACAAAAAAGCAAGCAGACCCCTTTATAATTATGCTAACAATAACAGAATAGTTTTAGATTTTATTTCGTTGAATATCAGACTTTATAATCCCAATTTTGTTCGTCGCCAGTGACGTCTTTTAGCATTATATCTAGATAACAAAATGTAACTCCATATAAATATAAACATACTACTTTAGAGTTTTATTTTTGAAAAATAAAAAAAGTCCCTACCTTATGGTGTTACCAGTTTTCATTCTAACCCACTGTGGAACTGCTCTGTTTTGATTCATTTTTTTAGCGAGCCTCCGCTTGATTATGAATGTTTTGTGTGAACTCTATAAGAGATAAAAAGTATGCTAAAAATCTAAACTTGATAATTAAAACTTTAATGAGCATGCACTATCCATAGTAATTTTAAAATATTTAACAGATTATTGATTAGATTACCAATAGCTGAAATTTAATTTTTATTCTGGGTACATTTTTCTTTCCTTACATAACTTTTGACCTCAATTTTCTTATTGAGAAAATTTAAAAAAAATTTAAAAAAATGCTTTTGCAAAATACTAAAACATTTTTAATAACTGATGAAAATAGGGTTGAAGCAAATATTTCTATTCTGCATAATTTGAGTTATTGCGCTCAAGGTGAAAATGTCACTAGAGTTGCGCTGCAATCCTAACAAAGCTAAATACTAAAAGATTACATAGCACAGAGCTTGTGTCAACACTGTTTACCAATTTAGCTTAAACAAAAATTGAGAAAATAACTTTTCAACTTGAACAAGCTTAATTCTTACTATAAAACCAAATCTGGTTTTTGAATTTTGTTACATTTTGTCATTAAACAGTTGCTAGTCAATATATATTAACATCTTTAAGTTTCTATTGGTTAACTCCTAAAACTCTTAAAATAACCTCAAAATCATTTGCCTAGCTTTAAATTTTGTATAACTAGTTAGCAGAAAGACTGAAATAACAAAAGAAGAGCTGCCAACTAGTTTTAATATAATGGAAGATTTTAAAAATTTACAAATCTTTACAAACACCAAAGTATTCTTAGAATCTTAGTCTAATAACCAAAATAGTTAGCATATTTATATAGAGTGGCAGACATGCCATGTTGAAGCCAATAAACTGTTAATACTTAGATTTTCAGTTAAACTTTAAGACCTAATTGAGAGATGTTGACTTACCTATTTTGAAATAATCTGTATAAACTGATCATAGGCAATTAAAATAACGAAATGTATTAAGTATAATCATCCTTATACATTTTTTGTCTACTTTGCTTAAAAAAAGTAAAAAACAAACTTCTAATTTTCATTTGAACATATCAACTGAGCATATAACTAAAATTAAGAATTTAAGAGAGTAACTTTCACAACTGCCTGGAGTTGGGAAAATAGTGAGATGCGAGTTGATTATGCCATAAATATCAAATAATTATATTATTTGTTTCTGACTTTACAAATTGAATTTTTATAGTTTTCTTTTAAAGCCAAAGAGAATGTATGAAAGCTTAAACAGGCTGTGTAGTAGTCAAGAAAAAGAACTTAATGCTTCGTTTATCAAATAATCGCAAGATCATACATGATGAAAATGAAAGGTTATTGACTATAGATTAAAAAAGCACATTGAAATGCCTACATTGATTCAGTCATGAACTACAATTTTAACAAACTTAATCGACTAAGTTTATATTTTTTTAAGGATTTATTAGAAGAATCTGAAAATATCATTTTAATAAGTTACATTAGACAGATTTAGACAATCTAAAATTTTAAAATTCAGACAGAGAAACATGGAAAATTATATATTTCAGTGCAAGGTAATTATCATAGTTGGTATTTTGAAACAGTCAGCTTACCATTTTCCACAATTTCCCGACTCAGGGACAACAGAGCGTAAAGAAATGGCTCATAAGTTCAAATTATCTTGTTTAGATATGCTGCCTCGATTCCACCGAAAATACCCCTCAGCTTTTAGCGTACGGGAGAACCCCCTCCTCTTATTTTTCTTCCCTTTATAAAATTGCACGAATAAAAAAGCGAATGTAAAATTGTCATAGGCTTTTTGTGTTTTGTAAATCAGAAAATTATAATAAAAATCACAATTATTCATAAATTGTACAAACGCTGCCATTTCAGCTTCTCAAATAATCGTGTAATAAATAAACTTTCAAAATGTCTTAACGAAAGCATGGTTTATGTGCAGAAGGCGACAATTGCAAAATTAGTTCTTTCAATCGTGATAATGATTTTGAGTTGATGAATGTGTGATAAGAGCAGAGTTCCTTAACCAACATTGATTAAACATAGGGGAAAAAATGCACTTGCAAATGGATCAAAGAATCTTTTTGGCTGTTAAAATTAATTTATGAAACCCCATTCCAACCTTAGTTTACGATTACCTAAACCAACGACTACGACTACGAGTCTATACAGGTAAGATGGTATTAATTTTTCATTTACTAACAGAGCTTGTTGATAAAAATGATATTTCAGCTGATTCGATCTACAACATCGATGAGACTGGAATAAACACATTCAAGAAACAGATGGAAGTCATAGTACCGAATGGTAAACACCAGATAGGAAGTATTGAAAATGAAAAAAAAAAACCACTGAATTGTTTTTTCACTTTTAATACTTCTTGCCGGGTAATTCACCACTGAAACATTTCTAAAGGCGTCTTTGAGTTGTGTTTACAGAGTTTAGTTGACAGCCAAGACAGCTTTTATACAAATTGATTTGTAATTTTGATTTCATACAAAAATGCTGTTTAGCATGCAGTTGTGTTGCATTACCTTTCAACACCAAACCACAAAGTAATTAATATATATCAGATACATAAAGTTTAAAAGGAAAAACAAACAAAAAAAAAAATTTAAGGAAATAAAAAGATGGTGAGAAAAAAAACAGCTTAAGAAACGACTTTTTAATGGATTATAGAGCAAGTTACGTTTTAATAATAATGGTATTGAAGCTTATAATAACTGGGTTCCTAAATTGTACCTCGATAATCTGACACACCGTAAACGATTTTTATAGGCAAATCAGTCATTTCGAAGTTTTTTTAGGATTATCCCGTAATCTACTTTGAGAAATTTCGCGGCAAGTATTTTAGCGGAATTTATTTTCACGATTAAGATCCTATTTTGCAAAAATAAATTCTGCGCAAGTAGAAAGTATGAGCGTGAAAATAAGTTCTGCGAAAATAGCTTTAATCTTCATTAATTTCTAATCCCTCGCACTGTGCCTTCTGCAAGTCAAACGTGCAATAAAGAAACCAACTAAAACTTCTTCCCTTAAATTGTTGTTCACAGTACAACGACTTAACCAGTTCTTAGATATTTATCATTTGGTTTAATATAGTGGCAGGCAACTAAGGGGTTTCTTCTTTAAAAGACGATGTAAGTGCATTTTTTAATGAAAGGTTTAACATAGTTATCACCACAATTTATTCCAGTGCTAAGTTATTTAATAATGCCAAAGCATATATTAAGTTGGCTGCTCATACTTTTCAAGGCTTTATGTATGAAGATCAAGAAGCTAAAAGGGTCCAACTTTCTGAATGGGCCACTGCATGTTAAACGAACCAAATTTTTATGTCCCACATGGACTACCTTAGACTTTGATGAAACCTGTTGGGGTATTATATTCCTTAGGTAAGAAAACCCTGAAAACCTAATCTCAATATTTTATGTGGTCCTTGAAATGGCTGTATAAAAAGGGCCATTTTAATGAAATCTACCTCCTCGAGTAAAAACTGTTTTTCCCTTTCCTTTTAAACTTTGTGGATATTTTTAGAAGAGTAAAAAACATAAAAACTGACTTTTAACATATTTTTATTATAGCAGACTAAACTTGAAATTTTCCTCATTAAACTGTAGATTTTTTAAAATTAAATTTTAAAATGCTACAACTCAAATTGAATGATGAACTAATCATGCTAGATCGACATTTTGAATAAGTTTAGCTGCTAAGAGCTCTAAAATCAAAAGTTAAAATCATTCTCTTAGATTTAAAAAAGTTGTGTCTTTGATTCAAATGGTTCGCTAACTATAATCGCATCGATTTTTTACTTAATTAAAATGGTCCACTACCTATAATTGCACCAATTTTATACTTGAAATTTTTTGTACACATCAACCGAAGTGTGTTTTTATCAGAAAATGAAAAAAATTAGTGTAGCCTCATTCATAGCCCCTTCAAATTTCTCAGGTTTTAAAAAAATAGAGAAAAAGTACTATGTGCAAATTTTTGAAACTATTGAAAATGTCAATTCAAAAAAGATACACCCAGACCAGTAAGTTGACCAGGAAATTAAAATTAATTAAAAATGAGGCGCCTATTATTTTTATGATATTATCACTAACATACTTTCTTGTAAAACATTTATTATAAATAATATTAAATTATCAATAATAAGATTGATAATATTTTATTTTCAGAGAAAGGAAAAGATCTTATGCTATCTGAGTTCCTAACTCTCGATGCTATTCTTCTTAAAGTTATATTAATCAATAGACCATTGCAAAAAAAATTACATGATGCACCCCTTCTATCTTGTTTCTTTTGGTAAAATATGAATGTATACAAAATTTTAGATCACTTGATGATGTTTTGACCCGCTTCCCAGCCCAAATAACTGATTTACTTAAGGAATCTTTATCTTTCCACACTAAAATTACGAAAAAATATTTGTAATGCGGTACGGTTTAATAAAAAGTGAAGATTAAGTACATAGTAACTGAAAGGTACAGTTACATAATGTAAATAATAATAAAAGTTCGCAAAACTATAAAATTGCATTGTAAATTGCATTTAAGTCAATTAATCTAAAGCTAAATAAAAACCAGGCAGTGGAAATCTTGTTAAGTGGTGGTGAACAGGATAACCACTCAGTTATTTGGGTTGGGAGGAGATTAAAACACCATCAAATGATCTAAAATTTTGTACACATTCTATTTTTGCCAAAACAAACAAGATAGGAGGGGTGCATCATGCAATTTATAAAAAAAAGATTTTTTGCAATGGTCTATTGATCAAAGAGTTATTAGAAATAAAAATCTATCATGATCAATAAAAATCTATGGATGATTTGGTTTAGAAGACAAGATTGGAGTTAGTTAAACTCTGGCGATTTGAAGTTGTTGAACAATAGCAAAAAGCAAACTTAGACTCTTCATCTTCTGTAATTTTTACAGTCCATTGAAAAAAAGATCAAAAAGTGGTATGATGTACATGTGATGTATATGTGATGTATATGTGATGTACAAGACGTTTGCAGAAAAAGATTAACCAAGAAGGATGAAATTGACAACAAAGAAAAGTCTAAGCTTCGATTGTTTGATATAACTAACTGCAAATGACTCATTCTTTTTTGTTATGAACCAAATTGTCTGGGATGTGAAGCAAAAGTTTACATCAACTTTACATGTGAAAAATTAGTAAAGATTCCCTTGATGGTTTAGAATTTATTCAAGCGCAAAGAATAAAAGAAGGGGAGAAAGCTCAAACTGTAATAGGACCAAAAGATTATAAAGAGATTACAAGGAAGCGAAAGTCAATGAAACAAGTCACTAAATATTTAGTGATGTTTTCATGTTCAAAAGCGATAGTGACAAAACTTAACATTATTTTTGTTTAAGAACGTCTATATGATTATGTATATGAACGTCTACATGATTGATATTATCAATGATTTAAAATCTACTGCTCGCGTTAAAATTTGATACTCAACTTTAATGAGGCTTTGTGATCGTACCAGGATTTCGATCATTTTAAAGACATAAAAAATACAAATAAACCGTTAAACAGAAGAATCCGAACCAACCCAGCTTAGACAATGGTCCAACATCTTTGGGTAAGTAAAAAGCTGTGGAGGAAGCTGGGGCACGGTTTTTACCTAGGACAAAAAGATTTATGCTCATTGAAAAGCTAAAGACCTGCAGACATCAATTATTCTCTTCTCGGATTTCTACCTTCTGAAGTAAAAACGAGTGCTTAAGACAAAAATGAAAGAGTTTTGAAGCATTCCTTCGGTTCAAGCCAATTATCTTAAACCTGATAATTATTTTTGGAGCTTCGTGTTACAAAGCAAATATTACCCAGCATATGCTTGCTGATTACCTAAAATTCTGGCCCAAAAATATCTAGCCACCTAACTCTCTTGAGCTTAATCCTTTAGACTTCAGCATCTAAACTAAATTTCAAACACAACCCGGTAAAAAACAGAACACTAAGGCTGGTTAACTCATAAGCTCAATATATATATATATTAGTGTTGCTACAATTTTGAAATTATTCTGTAGACTAAATCGACTAATGTACCTTTCAAAGTCGATCAAAATTGACTAATACATTTTTAGAATCGACTAAGTCGATTTAGTCGAAATATTTGAACAAAATTTTATCATAATCATATACTTTAATGTTGCTTGACAATTTATTGTTTAGATGCTATGAAACAAATAAAGCTCTAAGAGAGTAAACAAAAAAATCCACGTGGTATGTAATACTGTTATAATGACACGTGCTGCTGTTATATCAAGAGCATTTTCTTTGTTCAATTTTGTTTCATCTCATCTATTAGATGAATTAAAATTGAATAAACAAACAAAATAAAACGGAGGTTACTATCAAAAAGTAAAGAAAAAAAAAATACAGATGGGCATTTTATATCATTTTTCACAACAACTGAAGCAAAAAATTAACAGAAAATTTAATTAGTAAAAAATGGTAGCGTAGATAGGTGGGTGCAAAACTTTTTTTGGGGTTGCAGATTTATAAAACATTTTCGCATCCTTACTGAGTACCATAACACATTACTTGACATTTTTGTTTAAAAAGCATCAACTGGTTACTATAATGAGAAAAAGGAATTATTAATGAAGTGGTGATACATACAGTAAGCTAAGAGTTAAATCTATGTGATAAAGCAAGTTAGGTTCAATGTTCAGATATTTTGGCTGAATTAAAAAAACCGCTATGAATGATATTTTTACGCATGGCTCAATAATTATAAATAATTTATCTTTACAAGATAAACTACTTATAAACATATCTCTTTACTCATTGGTCAGTATCATAACAATATTAAAGATTGATAAAATTAAATCAAGTAAAAAAATTGAAATAAGGATATTAAGATGATAACCCGACTAAATCGACTTTTAATCGATTAGAAGGAGATCCATAGTCGATAAAATCGACTACTCGACTTTTCGAATAGTTCGACTAAAGCTTGACTAGTCGACTTTTAGTTGATTTACTCGAAGTCGATAACAACACTAACATATATATATATATATATATATATATATATATATATATATATATATATATATATATATATATATATATATATATATATATATATGTATATATATATATATATATATATATTTACAGCATTACCAGCCTAAATAATGATAGTTTGTAATACTATTTATTTTAGCATCATTAAATATTTATTGATAATTTAATAAAAGACATAAAAAAATATAATAATAGTAATAATAATAATAATAATAATAATAATAATAATAATAATAATAATAGTAATAATAATAATAATAATAATAATAATAATAATAATAATAATAATAATAATAATAATAATAATGATAATAATAATAATAATAATAATAATAATAATAATAATAATAATAATAATAATAATAATAATGATAATAATAATAATAATAATAATAATAATAATAATAATAATAATAATAATAATAATAATAATAATAATAATAATAATAATAATGATAATAATAATAATAATAATAATAATAATAATAATAATAATGATAATAATAATAATAATAATAATAATAATAATAATAATAATTGAAGAAACATTTAATAAGTAAGTGCTTGAAATACGTTCTTAATTGGCACACATATACCTGATAGTATCATGGGAATAATCAACTTAAAAAAAAAAAGTAGTGATTTTAATTAGCTTGTTTTTTACCGTTTTAAAACTCTGTTAAGTCATTCCATGGTATGGGGTGACTTAACACTGTTGTTTTATATCTAAAATTAGTAAGATATAAACACAAGATTTTTTGAAAATAAACAGAAGCACACTAAACTTTCCATATAAATTAATTTGAAAAGCCTTCTAACTATGCAATAGCCAAATGTTATTAGTCAATAACATTTGGCTATTACGTAGTTAGAAAAATATGTTTTCAGCATGAGAATCATAAAGAAATTTTACAACATGTAAACATTTCCCTTTTAAAGACTTTCGAAATCGTTTGCTAATGATCTCTAATTTTCTACTAAATATTAACGACTCATAAACCAATGATGGAAAAAAATTCAAAAAAATTTCTATGAAAACACCATATAACGTTTCTGCGAAAATCTCCTCACTGTGTAAAGTCATTCGAATTTATGGTACTAACATAATAATAATAGCATAAATACAGAAAAATTTTATAATAAACAAGATATTTTATATTATTAATATGCTTAATATTTTTTTTTTCAAAATCAATTTATGATATCATAAAATATAGAAGAATTCGTTATTGCAAATTTTTCACCAGCATATACAAATTGTTCAGTGTTAGAAAATGCCAACAGTTGTTAACGTCGACACAAACTTTTACAGTACCGAAGCAATTTTATAGAGAAAATTTTTCTTTAAATGGTGCTCCATATTTCATTACTGAGCGTAGTTAAAAGATTTTAACTTTTTTTCCGGATCTAAAACGAGAAAGTTCCCCTGCACTTTTGACCAAAGACTAAAGGCAAAATCTATCATTAGGTGATGATTCAAATGAAAAGTTCAGACCAAAGTAAATTACGTAGCAAATACTGACATTAATCAATCAAATCAAGTGTTTTTGCATGTCACATAAACTGAGTATTTTTCTTCCACAAAAATTTAAGCATGAAACAATTATTTCAACTTCAATTTATACACAGGATATTTAGAGTAAATGTAAAAAAACTATTTAAGAAAATATTTAAAGATAAATTAAGAAACATTAGTTATAAAAACAAAAAACCTAGAAAATGGACATTTATAGTTTCTTTGCTATATATTATTAAAGTTCACCCCACTTTGCCCAAAGTGTGGATGGAGAGGCACCAACATCAGATTTTTTAAAAAGAGAGCCATTTTATTACAACATTTGAGAAGGGCTGACTTCTATTGTTTATAACTATATTTATTTTTACTGTAAAAAAGACAAAAAATTACTTTTTCTTAAAAAAAAACCTTCATTAAAAAAAAAGAGGTTTTTTCTTCCGACATCTTCCTCATCTAGAAACTCATACATAATTTAACGAACCTATACGGTGTTATCTTCGTAAATTTGTTAGGAGAAATTCGGTTTTTGCAAAAAATTTTCCAACTTTATTTTATCAAAAAAAATAAAAAAAATAAAAATATTGTATAAATGATCCTTTGTTTTAAATCACAACTTAAGTCTTAGAATTTTTTTAACTGATGAGAAAAGTTATAATCTAAAACTGACATCACTTTGTGCTTCGATCATTTATAACAAAATAAATAGAACGTGTACCCACTTTTACAGTATATTATATATCAACCATTTTACAAATAAATTTGTCAAAAATCACTTTTCAAAAGACCAGTAATACTTTTACAAGATTGTGGTAAAATATGTGCTTGCCTGTTTGTCCACTGTAAGAACAACACCAATATAATGCTTAAGTAAAAATTAATTTAAATCTGAATAAAAAGAATAAAATTAAATAATTATTATATTAAGAAAAGAAAAGAAATCTTTTATAATTCCAGCACAAATAATATCACTAATAAACAAAATAAAAAGAGAAAAAAGAAAACAAAAACTACAGTACAAAGACAAAATATAAAAGATAACATTATAACAAAATGTCTTTAAAAAGAACATTAAAATCCAAATATTAAATAGAAGCTGCCAATTTAATGATTTTTGGTGAAAGCACCTAAAAAATCGATGGGCAGAGGAAAAATAATTGTAGAGTTTTTCTCTGCAGATATTGTTTGAAGTGTCTGTAAATAACGTAACTGAAGTGCGCTTGGTGACTCGCTTATTACATCGGATGCTTCTTTCAAAGCACGAGCCGCATTCATCTCACCTTCAGCAGCAATAACCTAAAATAATTCATACAATCCCACATCATTTACATCAAAACATCTCTTCACATTTAACAATTTTTTGTAAAAAAATTTATAACATCCTTAAATGAGAAACCAGAATAATATAATAAAGAAGTAAAGCACCTTTTGCATTTCAAATCATGAACTAAAAATGTTTTAATATTTTTGAAGATATTACTTGAGTAGTAGTAAACTTTTTACAAAAACTATCACATAGAGATTTTTTTTTCCTTTTCGTAAAAAGAACATCTTAACAAAAAGATTTTTACAACAATCTTTTTACAACAAGAAGATAAAGTAAGAACACAATGAATTCTTACTTTGGCACGTGCTTCCCTAGACGCTTCTGCCTCTGCAGCCATTGCTCTCTGCAACATCTGTGGCAGACGAACATCTTTAATCTCTACTCGTTCTACTTTCACACCCCATGGGTCAGTTGCATGATCAAGAGTATGTTGTAAGTTCTTACTAATGGTCTCCCTCTCCATCAGCACTTCACTTAGATTTTTTGTGCCCAGCTCGTTGCGAAGTGTGGTTTGAGCAAGCAACTTTGTTGAGCGACTAGCATCCTCAACATTACAAACAGATGCGATTGGATTGGAAACACGAAAGTAGATTACAGCATCTACAGCTACGGTTACACTGTCCCTTGTCAAGATTTCCTGCGGAGGCACATCAAAAGAAATGACTCGCAGGTCAATCTTAGTGTAGCTATCAATGCATGGGAGAATAAAGAAAATTCCTGGGCCTTTAGCCCCACCTTTAAGTAAACGACCAACTCGAAAAATAACAGCTCTTTCATACTCTTGCACTATCTGAATTTAACAATAACTATTTTTACAACATTTAAAAGATTAGGAACTTTTGACATATACAAAAAGTTCTCAAATCATAAAAAATATTGCTCCAATCAAATGCATACCTTGAGACAGAAAAGAAGCGAAAATGGTAAAGTGATTAAAACAATAAGGAAAGATAATATTGTTAACAACCAAGCACACACTCCAAAGTCTGATGTTTCTAGAGAAAGACTGCTTTTTATAAACAACATTGTTGCATCTTACAAATAATCTCTCAAGAGATAAGTGTAATACTTAAACAACATTGTTGCATCTTACAAATAATCTCTCAAGAGATGAGTGAAATACTTGAGCTTCTCTTCTTGTATTATTTTCTTTTTACAATGTTGCACTTTTTCATTAACTAGCATCCTTACATGTATAAAAACATTTACTAGATCAGTATATCAGAACTACAGCCTAAAACTGTGCTCTGAAATCTTTGTTACCTAATCTATGTTTTTACATTTTCTCAATTTCTTGAACATTAGTTATTATAGGTCATGAATATTTAGATCTATATAGGTGTAAAGGTTATTTTTATATGATATTTTGTCAATTTACCTCTCCCAGATAATTGAAACTTACCAGACTCAGAAGATATATTCATATTAGAATATTCTTGCTTATTGGATGAAGATGCCATTGTTTATTCTGAAACTAAAGACAAGTAAAAATATTGTTACACCAACAATCTTTTTTTTTTTAATTATATTTACTTATATGATTTTAACTTCTTTAATTTTTAAAAATTGTTTCCTTTAAAATTGTTTCCTTTCTTAATTACTCTATTGGCTGTACTATTTGTACTAATGTTTAACAGTCAATACCTCGTGAATAGCAAAAAAAAATTTAATGAGTTAAGCATGCAGAAGTATGTAAAATTAGTTTCTTCATTTACCTCCCAAAACCTCATAAGCCACAGATCGCTATAAATGGGTAAAATCGCGTTTTTTTGGTCTAATCTAAAATATTGTCAAAGTGGGATCATATATTGCCTGTTAACCACCAATATGCAATTTTCACTCACATAGCACTAAACCTAACTTATTTATGATCAAATAATGAGAAATCCATTCTGTTCTCAAGTGCCAACTACACGAATTGGAATTTCACCATTACGCAATGGTAACAATTGATTTCAAAATATAACTGGATAGCGAAAAAACATATTAAGATAGCGAAATACGGCAAATTTTTTGAAGCCACTTTTGGCTTCAAAAAATTTGCCGTGTTTCGCTCTCAAGATGGCGGCGGAATTAACGAACGGTTAAATGAAAATTCAAGAAACTAGTAATGAAGTTTTAAAAAAATCTTTCCCAAATTTTCATTTAAACTAAGTATAAATTTTAATTCTAGCTTGTTTAAATTTAGTATGTCTATTAGTTTTGAAGAAAAAGTACTTGTATAAGTTGACAATTACTAACCAGCTTGACAATGTTGTAAAGTTGGTTAGCGATTGTCATTTTAGACCGAAGAAACATAGTTATTACTAATAATAACAACTTATTAGGTTTAAAATTTTTGATTGCTAACCAACTTGCAATTTTTGGCAGCTGCTAATATAGTAATTTATTAATTGCTTGTGCAAAAATCTCTAAACTCAAATAATTAGCATTTGTTATATAATTTATGTACCTTCTAGTTTTTAACTACCCAAACCTGTGCGCTAGAAGGCTGCACAACTGCATGTTGGGCTGCTGAGTTTCTTTTTAAGATTAAATATTTTGGCAACTTGACAACGTGATATTTAATTTCTGTATAACTGGGGCCATAATATATAACAGTAAGTATAACAATATAGTATATAATATAAGTAAAAAATTTTAATTGATGATTTAAATATTTCTATATTCCAAAATTTATTAAACAATACGTTAGAAATTTTACTGTAGGGTGTTTTTACTATATACTTATTATAATTATTGATGTTTAAAGTTATAAATTTATATTTATCATGCATTTTTTGATAACATACATAATGTTGTTTGAATAATAAATCAGGAAAATTGACTCATTTATTAAGAGCTGGAATATTACAAAGAATAATATATAAATAAAATATTATATTGTTTAAAGAGATTTTGTATTTAATATTCTTATTAAATAATTTATCCATTAATTACCTTCATGTATTAAAATAATCCTAGAAGGAACACCCCCCCCCCCACCCCCCCACCTTGAGTTGTGTGTACTCACAGCACTCAGCTAATAGTTCATGAAGCATGTACATATTTAGTATCTTGCTTCAAAAATAGAAAATAGAAAATTTATCAAAATTTTAGATGAACACAATTGCCTCTTACCATGCAGTTATATTTTTAACCTTCTAGCACCCTGCATTGGGTAACTAAGAACTAAAAGGTGCATAAATTACATTTAATGTTACTTTTAATCGTAAATTGCACTTAAAATGTTTATCGAATATTTTGAACTTTAATATTTAAATAAAAAATTTCTTTAATTGTCTAATTTTCTTTCAATTTTTTCAAAAATTTATTTCATAGTTTAGTTTTTCTTTCATAGATAACTCTGTTTAATTATTTTCTTTTGCATTTCTGTAAAGTCGCATAAATGTACATCGGTCACCGCTAAGATTGCCGCCATCTTGAGAGGTCAATTTTGTTTTCAATTTCTTTTGAAAAAAAAAATAGAACACACTATCCAGTTATATTTTGCGATCAGTCTTTGTAACCCAAAGAAAAACTTTTTTTTTATCAAAACAACAGATTTTTTTACTATGGCAGCAGAAGTTTATTCGGAATGTCAGGTGACTTTCTGAAACTATAAATTTTCAAACACAAAGTTATAAAAGTTAGTAGATATATTATTCTACATTGTGGAGGAATTAGGAATTTAAATTATAGCTCACTAAAATTCTCATCATGGGTAAGATCAAATAGAGGAGGCTAAAGGCGGTCATAACCGGGGTCGTACCTACAGCCCTCTAAACGGTTCGGCCTAGGCGTGCTTCGAAGGGAAAAAGGAGAGTTTTTAAAAAACATTTTACCTTAAGTTATTTGATAAATGTATGATCTCTATGAACTTATAAAATTTAAGATCTGTGTGCCTTTTTACATTAAATCAGTCAAACTTATGACTTTATTGTTTTATAGTATGGGGTCTAAATAACACTGTATGGATGAGAAAGGGTGGGGAGGAGTACCTGTAGTCTGGTACGGCACCTTGATATTTTAAGTGCTAAAAACGGTATAAATAATAACATTACTGTATAATTTTAATATTTTTTTATGTTAAAGCAGTTTATAGCAGATTATTAATATTAATATGTTTTTTGATTTAAAATATGTTTAAACTTAAAAAAATTGTGTACACTTGGTCAGATCACCCTGTAAAAATTGATATTTTTAAAAACTTTAAATATAAAAATACCAGTTTAAAAAGTTTAAAGTTAAAAAAAAATTATTATAAATTTTAAACAATATTTTAAAATAACTTTTAAAATCCATAATAAATTTTGAAACTACTTTTTTATTTGAATGTGAAATGTTTGGTAATAATCATATTTATACCAGAGTAAAAACCAGGTTTAAATTGGGTCCCTTGAAAAAAAGCTTTTTTTATGCAGAGTTATCAGACCAATTGTTGACAAACTTTTATTTAAGAACTTCGCAAAAATAAGTAATCACGATGAACATGAGAGGATAAACATGGGTTGCTTTCCAAAACACTTCAAATGGCAAAATCCATTGGATTTAAACCTGGTGAAGAGGGAGGCCACAAATGTTTTCCTCAGAATTCTGGCATATTACCTTTGCACCAATCCTGAACAATGTTTGCGGTATGAGATGCGGCTAATTGTTGTTGGAGAGTGAAGCCAGCCTCTATAAACGTCCTATCGATCCAAGACATCAATTGCTCCATCAAGAAGTTCAAGTCAACATGTTGGTTTGTTTTTAGTCACTCTTCAATAAAGATAAAGGAGTGTTTTTTCATCTGTTGAGGTTACACCTGCCCAAACCATTACAAAAGCTGGTTTTTAGCGCTGATAAGTTATTCATATCACTAAGTGTTCTTCATTTCGCTGTGCGTTAATCCGGTCGTTCTGATTGTTGTGTATTGCTTGCACTGTAAATTAATTCTAATCTATCTATAGGACTAGAGGCTGCGTGCCATTCTTAAGTTTTTGTTCAAAAGAAGCTTCGCTCTACTCAATCGTTTTGCTTTGGTGGTTTGTGACAGCGTTGAGTTTGCGCTTTTTGAATACTGTAAATTTTTTGATCAACTTGTAATATGATTTGCATCGTACCATACATAGCTGACATTTCGCGAGGTTAGAATTATTTTGTTCTATCTCCAAGTTTAAACGTTGGGAGAAAGTTTTTGATTTTTTCTAAAAGTAAAAATTGTTTAAATCTTTAGCTTTAATTTTTAAAGAAATAATAGCTTATACTTTAAATAATTTATGTTCAAGCAAATTATTTAGAAAAAAATTTATAAAATAATGCGTATTTTAAAAGTTATTATTACTAACTAAAGTTATTAAATCATTTTCTCCCAACTTTTAAAATGGGAGATAGAACAAAATAATTCTAACCTCGCGATTTGCTGGTGAAGCCAATTTTCTTGTACTTCTCTTCAGATTTCTCCTGATTTTTTCTCTAGTGTTCCTGATTTGCAGGATGTTCTGGTTTTTCAATTCGGGTAGGCTCTTACATTTGGGAAGAGCAGATCTAGTTTCTCTAAGACGTTATAAGACTTTATAGACACCAGATCGGCAAACACGAGGCTTCAAAATCTTAAAAATCTCACTAGGCTTTTTTCCAGTTGGAAAACAAGAGCTCAGCTCAGCTCAGCTCAGCTCAGCTCAGCTCAGCTCAGCTCAGCTCAGCTCAGCTCAGCTCAGCTCAGCTCAGCTCAGCTCAGCTCAGCTCAGCTCAGCTCAGCTCAGCTCAGCTCAGCTCAGCTCAGCTCAGCTCAGCTCAGCTCAGCTCAGCTCAGCTCAGCTCAAGCTCAGCTCGAGCTCGAGCTGCAGCTCGAGCTCGAGCTCGAGCTGCAGCTCGAGCTCGAGCTGCAGCTCGAGCTGCAGCTGCAGCTCGAGCTCGAGCTGCAGCTCGAGCTCGAGCTCGAGCTGCAGCTGCAGCTGCAGCTGCAGCTGCAGCTCGAGCTCGAGCTCGAGCTGCAGCTGCAGCTGCAGCTGCAGCTGCAGCTGCAGCTCGAGCTCAGCTCAGCTCAAAACTTTCGAATTTATTCTTCCCATAGTGAACTGCTTTTTATAAATTAGATCTGAAAAATTATTAAACAAGAGTATGAAGTTTTATTTAAACACAAAATTGCAGATAAAAACTCTATTAGAGTTAACTAAACAACTTTTTAAAAATGTCCATACTTAGACTGGTCACCCTGTAAAAATTGATAATTTTACAAGCTTTAAATATAAAAATACCTTCGCTCCAAACTCAATAACTGCTGATAGCATTCTTTACGATCTGGACGCTCCTCCTAAACTACACCCACGTCGGTTTAAACTTTGCATGAATGATTTCTCCGCATGTTCAGCAAAGTTGTCCGATCCTCATTTACGGTGTTCTATTTATGACCGTGTATGGCACGGTAAAATTTGAGTTTTTTAAATTCTATTACTTTTTTTAATCCGTATTTTAAAGCAACCTCTTGTGCTAAAACAAAAGAACTTCTTAAATTTGCTGTTTTATGTTATTTTTTATAGAGGCAAAACACTGAACAATTGGAGGGTTAAGCTTATTCAGGTACGTGTGTACACAGCTGTGTACATAAAATAGTAGTTTAGTTAGTAAAGTTAATATTGATAATGATTTTATTTAAGCTTAAATAGAAAGTAACAATTTTAGGTGTAATAGCGCTGCAAAGACTGAATAATGAAACGTAAGTAAAAAGAAAATTAGTACCACTGTTCAAGTTACTGTGGGAAAATAATAAATTTTACATTTGAAAATATTTAGGTTAGTTCGTTAAAATAACGTATCTGCAGTTTGTTATCTATTTATCTATTATAGCCTTTTTTTAAATTTGGTTTTATTGAAAATTAAAAGGTAGTTTAAATGTTAATGTAATGAAATGGACAAAGTAAACAAATTTTTTTGTAAACAGAATATGGACAAATAATTATCAAATTAAAACAAAAAACCCATTTATTCAAGAGTTATCATGTGGTTCTTCTTGATGACCAGAAATGCTTGTAAATGTAAAAATGGTGAAATAAGAGGCCGAAAAAAAAAGAACGTGCTGCTGTTTCTGATCCTTTTGTAACTTCCCATCATACTAAGGAAGATTTAAAGTGAAGTGATTTTCTCGAAAAGTTCACTGGGATCAAGTAAAAAGTAAACTAGTCGCCAGAAACCGAAGGAAACTAAAAAAGTTTTAAAAAAAACCACGTGGTAGTAAAAACTTCTTTTTGCAAAAAAACTGAAGATTAACTTGCTTTCAAATGCCGTAATATTTTGTGATCTGCTGAAAGCAAAATTATTTTATTTGGGTCGATTGGACGGTTACGTAGTGTTTCTTACAGTATTCAGTGCCAATTGGTGAGTAATCTAACTGTTTCTACAAACTACTATTTACTATAAAAGCTGTTAAACTTAGTAGGTCCGAAAATGAATATTTGGACTTGCTTTTCTTACTGTAGCGTAGGATCTCTTTGTAAGATTTGTGGAATCACGGATCAAAAATTTAACTCGAAATATTACAAAACACCATGTTGTCCTATGCGGAGGAAGTAATGTTGCTAAGATAAGTTTAAATGCAGGACAATGACCCTAAACATGCCAGTTTCAAAGTGAAAAATTGGTTCGTGGAGAAGAGAATTGAAGTTATGGTATAGCCTTGACAGTCGCTTGATCTCACTCCAATTGAAAACATTTGGGGAGATGTAAACGAAGCGGTTTATAGCTAAAAACCAAAAAGTTAAGGAATGTTGTCCAGAATGATTGCTAGAATAGAACATTGTCAAGGCTTTAATAAAGAACGGAAAATATGCAACATTTTATAAATCTACGGGACTTGTTCGGATCATAAATAAACAATGCAATCAGTAGTTTTCTTAATAAGTAATAATGCTATATACAAAGCTAGACATATAATGTCAACACACACACACAGATATATATATATATATATATATATATATATATATATATATATATATATATATATATATATATATATATATATATATATATATATATATATATATATATATATATATATATATATATATATATATATATATATATATATATATATATATATATAATATACTATAATATAATATAATATAATATAATATATATATATTATATTATATTATATTATATTATATTATATTATATTATATTATATTATATTATATTATATTATATTATATTATATTATATTATATTATATTATATTATATTATATTATATTATATTATATTACATTATATACTATGCCAAGTTATAAGGCAGTTTATACATTATGAATAAAAAATGGAACCGGATAATTTTTTTAGCAATCTGCTTTGATCAAATTTAACACGGTCGAAGGTCATTACAAATTTTTTAAATAATAAACTTAAAGGACTCTTTTAGGATTTTCGTCTACTGGGAATCATTTAGACTAAGTCTCTTTTTCAAAAACACTTTAACTGTGCAAAAAAATGAGAGCAGGGAGGGGGTACAACTAACTAAATTAAGCACAAAAAAAAGATGGTGCAGGCTTTGTGCAGAGATTTTTGACGAGACGTTTTTCGATTTACCCCAGAGGTTCTTACACACTCGTGCACGCGTAGTCACATCAGCAGTTATATATTCTTGTTATGCAACTTTAAAGGAAAATTTGAAATGAACTTCCATAAAGTTTTTTCTTTTTTTTTTCCATGAAATTTTTCATTCTTATTTTTTCGTGTAAAATTAAAAGAACTTTTTTTAAACACAAAAGAAAAAAAATTGTTTAAACTTATGTTTTCATAAAATTTTTATTTTGTTTTCATCGTTTTTTAATTTAAATTTATTATGAAAGACAAGATATTTTATTTTAAACTCCATATGTCCACTTATAATTACAATGCTTTAATCAAATATTTAAAGTTTTAAAATTTTAAAATGTATGTTTAAAATATACCTACGGTTATAACAAATCCGAAAATTGTTGCTATTTTTTGTCGTAATTTGACAATGGAAACCATCCCCAGAAAAGTTCTCAATCGTAAAGCTACTCTATGTTACACTAGAATTCTTTATAGACTGAACATATTCCATCAATAATTTTCAATTTAGAAAAATACCTCGTTTCTAAAATGAAATTACTGATCTCTTTGTATTTCTTTCCATCTCAAATGACGTAAAATATCAAGAGTTTTCTTTCCTTTCTTTTCTCATGACGTCTTTTACGCGAGTATTAAAAAATGGCCCATTGTGTTCATCACAGCTAAATGTGCTCACTTGAATTGTGATCTTCATTAAGATTTGCGGAGTTAAGAGGAAAAATGTTGACTTTACAACGGCTATCGAATTAATTTTTACATCTATTTTTTGAGAGCGTGTAAAAGATTGACTATCTTTGTTGGGGGAACTTTGAAATAATTTGAGAGCAGGGGTAAGGATGCAGGAATGTGGGAATTTTCTAAAGACTAAGTTTTTTGAAAAACGTTGAAAATTTTTTATTGAACTTTGCGAAGAAGTTTTATAAACGGTTTCAAAGAACCAGATAATTTGTGGTTACCGCACAAATGAGTTCGGTTTGCAATAAACGATTCAAAAATTGGAAACAAAAGCTGCGGATCCAGAGAATTATGGCTTTTTTTCTTTCCTTTTGAAAAAAATTACGCGCACGTGGAAATAAGAAAAGGAAAGAAAAATCAATATTGGGTTATTTATTCTTTTTTGTGTAAAACATTCTCTTTTTGTTAATGAAATGATTAAGATGATAAATTATAGATGAAATGTTAACAAAGGAAATTTTGTAAAACGTTTTTTTCATTCTTGATATTATATGAGAATAACTTAAGCTGTGTGTTACAACGTCGGGATAAAAAACCTAAAATGTGCGATAAGGTAATTAGTGACGAAATTCCTTTAAACGAGTGCTGTTCAACTGATAGCGCTCCTCTTCATTATAACACAAAAGATAATATCCAACATGATGCTTTCGGGTCGTTCACTGACGTGGGTACCGATATATATGTTAAGGTGAGACTGCTTGTTCCACAAAGATATTTTCTAGAGACCTTTTTTGTTTGGTTTGTCAGTTACAAAAGCGTTGTTACCTGAATACAGCAGTACTAATATAATAGTCGTAACATTAGTAATTGTTGTTGTTGGTGATGCTGTTGCTGTTGTTGTTGTTGTTGTTGTTGTTGTTGTAATCTCAGATATTTTTGTTGTTGTTTTCATTTTTTCTTGAATTTGCTTTACAGGTTAAAAAAATTCCCGGAATAAGCATGGGATTGACTATTTTAAACGAGCAGCATGTTTATCCAAGCTGGCCTATCATTTTAAATATCGACATAAAGTCTCCTGCTGCAGCAGCTCAACCCCCTTTAGTTATAGGAGACCGGATAAAAGAAATAGATGGAATACCAACTCATCATTTACTTCACTCCGAAGTTATTGCTCTATTTCATAAGGCTTCTGATGAGATGACAATGACAGTTCGTCGAGTTTTAAAAACTAACGATAAATCATTTCAGTGGTATAGGTTTCCTTTTTCGTGTGTTAACCAACGTTGTGAGAAAGTTGTTCTAAAAAATCCACGGTATTGTCAAACAGTACTAAACGATGGTGATACTTCGTTTCTCGATCGACATTTCACCACTTTCAAAGGAGTGTCATGTAAAGAAATCAACAAAACAAACGCAGTCAATTCATTCGCTAAGTACCAATCTTTTTCTATGTATTCTATTTATAACTCTTTTCTTACAGAAGAAGAAAAGAAACTCAAAGGCGTAGACACACTGTGTACACACAAAAATTTTTCTTACGACCGCTTATATCATCGCAATTTGAACTGCTTCTCCGATCAAAGAGGAAAATTTATAGCAGACGAAATATATGATCGCTTTGTGACAGAAAAGAGCACTAATCAAGACTTCGAAGGAAGCTTATCTTCGGGATCTGTATCTTCTTTGCGATCGGTACCTGGAGAAGAAGTTTCAGAAGTAAGTGGAACCAAGAAGGATTTAATATAATCTTCTAAATAAATTGTTCATATCAAAATTAATCCATAACAATTTGACTTTATACAAATTTAAACCAATCCTTAAGCTAAACTTCTAATTATGTAGTTCTCCTAATTCTATTTTGGTTTTTAAGTAATTCAGTAGATCTCAATTATTCAAACAAAAAAGTCCAGGTTCGAATAACCGGGAAGTGAGAATGTAAGCCATTAAAACACCCGCAAGGTCGAGTAAAATATTTTGATATAACTAATTTGTTGATTGTTTAATGAGATTACGTTTTTTTTTTAAATAACTTTTGTTCATTACGAGAGGAAACACTAAGCAAATGTTCTCACGCATGATTACATTTTTTACTTTCATACTTAGAAGTACAAACAACTCAAGAAAAAAAGCGTGCCTTCATTTCCTACGTATGATATAGGAGTTAAGGAAGATCGAAAAAGTCGAAAAAACGTTCCTTTACTTTCAAATAATATGAGGAATTACATATGGCGTAGAAAAAGCAAAGAAGAGGACAGTATTTCAAATGGAAAAACAACACTTCATTACGATTCGGGAAATAATACATTTCTTCACACTATTTGGGTTGCCGATATAAAATCTTTGGGAATAAAGTTTGGGGGAGGGAGCATATCCCCGTATGGAAATACTAACATATCAGTGACGGAGTTGGTAAGTAATAGGGAGGAAGCCTGCATTTTCAAAGAAAACGATCAGATAATAGAAGTAAATGGAGTCGAAACTTGTGGCATGAATACAAAAGATATCAAAAAGTTAATAAAAAGTTTAGAAGGTAGCTTTATTGAGTTTAAAATATTTAGACCAGTGTAAATATTTAGACCTGTGTAAATAACCTGTACTTCGATTCAGACATGCGTGTTTAACTTGCAATAAACATATGAAAACGAGAAAGACACGCCTTTTCATTTTAGCAATTTTTCATAATATCTACAACACCCAATAACAGGATAACATTGCTACGTGGAAACTATATATTGTACATAAATCCACTTTGTCTAGTTAAAAAAATCTTAATATGAAAAATGTTAAAAAAATACTGCGACTAAATAACAATTTAAAAACCGACAGTAAAAAAGAAAGAAAATAAAGATTTTGCTTGGAGAATACTTTATTTAAAAAAACGAAGAGAACTAATCATAAATAAAATGAACATCGAAAATAAGAGTTACTCGTGATAGTATTTTACAAAATCCAAGCTGCAAATTTGAGAAGGAAAAAGAAACAAAGAAAAAACGCGATTTTATTTCCTTAAATAAATTTAAAATAAAAAACACATCGATAAGTTTGTAGTTATCAAGTTGTTAGTGAAGATGCTAAAATTGTAAGGTTTTGAAATTTTTTCACTCTCCGTTCATAAAGCGTTAATTAAACAAATGATAACGTGAGGCTCATCGTTTTATATTGGTAGCTATTTTAATCTCTTGAATATCAATATAGTACAGTTGTAAAATATTGCAAAAAAATTCTTCACATCATACTAATTATCAACATTATAACACAAATTGTTTAAGCAAAAAAGAAATATCTACAAATTTACATCATGCAGCTTTAAATGATGAAACGACAAATAACAGAATATTTGAAATAAAACGTAAGAAAACACTGCAACAATAAGGTAACAATAAAATACAAGATTTTTCTTCTGAGATTTAAAATTTCAAAACGCTAGTGCTAGGTGTTAGAATTTTTAACCTGAAGCAGGTTTTAATGAGATTGTTTACACTTGGACATAAGCTGATATTTTATAATCCGATGCAGGGAAGCTATTGAAGCATTTCAATACAGGTTAATGACGCAAGTGACATAAAGTTTTTTCCCATGTTATCTTGAGTACTTTTCTTCAGGTGCAACCAACCAAAAACTAATTTCTTTTTGTTTTCTATGTGCTTCCTAGATTTGGTTTTGAAATCAGTTCTCTTTTAATTGATTCAATGCGCAGGTTTTCTCCGTTTACTTCGTTACGCGCGTTACGCATAGCAATAAACTTGGCAACTTCGACTTCTGTTACAATCATTTCCATTCGCTTTATTTTTTCGAGACGATCTTCCGCATCCAGAAGAATGGCCTCATCAGTTTTTAGCTTATTTTGAGCATGCTTTAAAGCGGTATCATCGTCAATATCTGATTTTTTAGCGATTTCTGATTTCTTGGTCTCGCGTTTTATCTTCTTTAAAACCTCGTTATCTTTTTCAATGGTGTCTTTCGAGAGTTCGACGTCTTTAACTGCTGCAGTTTTTACAAAATCAACCATTTTTGCTATAGAACCCGGATCAAAACCTATTGCAGATTCAATATGCGTTAAAGCTTCACTTGCTTTTATAGTATCCTGCAACTTTTGATTTGCTTTTGCTAAGTTTTGATACTCGCGTTTTACTAAACGAGTGAAAGCAAACAAAAAATGAAAAACATGGAACGGAAAAAAGAATTGAAATTTTTGCAGCAAACAAACTGCAAACAAAACTCACGTTAAAAAAGCTTTAATCAAACTAATGATAAAAAAACCCGAAACTTACGCAATGGGCTGTTTTGTTCGGCCGTTTTCATAGCTACGAGATTTCCAGAGCCATTCGAAGCCGGAATATCTCGCATTCTATCGAGGCCGTCGCCCGCATATCTTGCCATGTTTACTGCTCCCCACTGAGGTGGAACGTTTCCAAACATTGGCGGCGGCGGTGGTGGCGGCGGCGGTGGTGGTGGTGGAGGTGGCGGAGGTGATGTAGTTGGACCTGTGATAACCATTGTTTCGTCAGGAGGTGATAGATTTAGAACTTCGCCGTTTGAGATTCGCGGTTGTTGCTGTGCGTAACTACTAACAATGCTTGCACCAGGTCTTGATTCGCCGAGTGATTTTTCGGGGAATAATGTACTTTGGAGATCATTTAGCTTATTACTTACAAAACCTGCTGCCGCAATATTGGGATTTGATGTAAGATATGGCTGGTTAACGGTTAGTGCTGCATTACTTAGATCAGAAATTCCAGTTTGCTGTGCAAACTGTTGTTTATATTGAGGTGATTGAATTGCGTTAACGATTGGAGTTTTGATCTGCGCTTGATACTGGTTAAATTCAGAAACTGGAAAAAATGATTGGGCACGGTTATGTGGTTCAATAGGTCTCTGAACAGATGCGTATAACGGACGAGCTTCTTGCCTAACAAATGGTATTGGGGGATGAGAAAGAGATTGTGGCCATCTATTAGGAATAGAGTGAGCTTGTTGAAGTGGTACATCGTATGGTAAATGTTGATCTGCTCCGCTTAAACCCTGATGTTGAAGCCATGTCGGTGGTGGAGAATAAGTAGTACCAGGAAACCACATTGCACCCCAGTCATCATCATGATTGTTATTGTTTTGAGACTTATTTTCTTTTTGTGTATCAACGTGATCCGCATTTCCAACCAGTTCGTTTGGCCGGGTGGACGTATCACGAGACTCCGCAGCCGCATGAATCTCTGGAGCAATTACCGCTGGAGCGTATTTTTGATATCCTAGCTGATTACCTGTAATGGAGCCATAAATTTGAGTATTGGGTTGCTGAAGTAGTTGCGGATAAGAGTTGAGTTGTGTTATTGGTTTAAAAAAGCTTTGGTAAGAAACTTGAGGCTTAAAGTCGATTTGGTGCTGTTGCTGTAGCTGTTGTTGAGGAAAATATTGAAGAGATGAAGGTTTTGGCAGCCGTTCTGCATTAGGAAAATTTAAATTAACAACAGGGGCATGAAACTGGTATTCTTCAGCATTCTTCGCTTGTATATATTTAGATAAGTATTCTGTTAGAGATGGTTGTACAGGTAAAGTAACAGGTCTATTTTCCGTATGCCTTTGTTCACCCTTCTGATGGTTGTCCTGGAATGGTCGAAGGTTATAACTAGAAGGAATGTTAGATGGAATAAAAGGTACTGCTCCAATAGGTTGTGGATAGAGCTGATTTTGAGGTTGAGATAATTGTACCGCTGGAGTTGGCGCGTAAAACTGTGGTCTTTGATTGTAAAATGAATCAACATGCATAAAAGTATTTTGATTCTGTGCAACTGGTTTAAGAGGCAATGCTGATTTTGCTGCTGCTGCTGCTTTAGCAACCTCAAGGTTGTGTTTTGCTCTTTCTTTTGCCAAATATTTAGCTACTTCCAACCCTGTTGCCATTAACTCAATATCTTTAAGCTGTTTAAGCTCAGTATTTATTTCTTCTATCTTACTCCTGTCCTCTTCTAACTGTCGTTTTACAGTCAACGATATTTCAGACTTTTTGCTCACTGTTTCTGCAGTGCTGCTCATTTCTATATGCTCGCGAATATCAGCATCCAGTTTAGCTTTTTGTTCTTGCAGTTCAGCAATATGCTGATGAGTGTCACTAACTAAGTGCTCAGGATCGATTCCTACCTTTATTTCAAGCGCTGTGAGTTGATCTGCTGCACGCTCTGCATTTTTTAATTTAAGTTCTGCCTCCGCAACTGTATCTGGTAATTCTACAAAAATACACCGTATAATTTTAAATATAACGGTAGTGATATCTTTTTTACCTATATCTTGATAGGTAAGTAAACGAAGATTTAGTTCTACCATTATTCGGTTATCCCTTTATGTGCAATACATTGCGATTTATTGTATATGACAAACGTAAATAGAAAAGATTTTTTCATCAATCGCCAATGAACACAACATTGGTTGCAGAATTGCAGCTGTTTGTAAACAAAAACCCTATTATAGACTGATTTGCCTTTTATTAAATTGGGGTGTCTAGCTTAGTGATAAAAATCTTTCGTTGGACCAAAGAAAATATTACTGGACTTTGGTGGACTGAACATGTAAAGAAAAAAAAAAACTAAATCGAATAATTGGCTTACTTAAAGGTTTTTCTAACTCCAAGTAAAAACAGCATGGTATCCTTTCTTATATAAAAAAAAAAAATTAGTCACGTGCAAAGACTGATTGAATAATGAATTTGTAATTCTTCGAAAGTATTTACCAGTACAAGTCACATCCGTTCTTTTTTGGATTTTCCCTTTTTTTTCGTTTGATGATAACTGAATTGATGATTTTTTTTTTTTAATAAATATTCTCATAAATATTCTTAGTATTCTCACTGTGCAAAATAAACTTAAATTAATTTAACTAAATGTACTTATTGTGCTGACACAGGGTTTTTATTCTTTTAAATAGCTGAATGTTCATGTAAGCTATTTAAAAAAAATTCAAAAACAAATATAGCACTACAATTAATGAAAGCATCTGTGTGTGCATAAAGAGTAAGGATCAACAAAAGCGTCAAAAGGAAGCGCGAAGAGGAATCATCCAGTGAAAGGACAAAGAGGAAGCATAAACTTCTTTCAAATAAAAGCAAAAAGTACAATTTAGTTTTTTCAAAACATCGTAGTTTTGATTGGAAAGAACTTTATGCTTTTTTTGGAGGTAAAAAAAAGAAAACCTTTTTTTTTTTTTTTTTAATTTATCTTAATAATAATTTACATTTTTATTTGAAAGAAAATTATGCTGTCATCAAATCATCCACAACATATACTAAAAATAAAAAAAAATCGTGAATGAAGCAAATGTGTAATGTAACAAATTTATAAAAAATAGAAGTAACAAAGTCAAAACTGCAAATAAAAAAGTGTACTGAAAAATGAATGTTTTTCTTTCTAAATGTTTTTAAAAATAAATCCTTTTTAAATTTTCCCTAAAAATCTAAAGACCTACCGTTGTTTGCTTCGCGTGTATCCATTAAATGAACCGCTTCTTCCTCTTCAAAAGGTATATCTCGAGGAACCATCTGTCTGTCAATCATTTCCTCGGCGTTTATTAACATGAGATCAACTTCTGCGTCTTCTCTGGTCTCTCTTTTACTTATGTGTTTAACTTTCTCGTTGTGAGGCGTCATCACGTCATCGCTGTTTCTTTCTTTTTCCATTAAATTGTTCGGTTCCGCTATTTCTTCCAAATTAAGGGAAAATGCATTGGCAGTATCTTGTAGTAAAGATTTTAAGTCTGAGTAAAAATGCACACCCTCTCTTCCTGGAACTCCTTCACTATCCATAGCCAGCCACTCTTGCTTCATTCTTTCTTCTTCGTCCGTTAAATGAGCTTCCTTATAATCTGAGATAGTATCTTCTGCAGAAAGCCATTTTTCTTTCATCTTTTCCTCCTGACCGGTTAAATGCACTCCTTCTTTGTCCGTTATTAAATCTTCTTCCATCGAAAGCCATGAGCGCATCAACTCCTTTTGTTCGTCAGTAAGTTCTTCTCCTTTTTCACCTGGAATATTGTTATTTGCTATGTCCAGCCACGCTTTTTTTATTGCCTCGTCACCATTTATCAAGTAAGCGCTTTCTGCATTTGGAATGTCGTTTCCGTCCGAAGTGGAAATCCATGAACGCTTCATGGCTTCTTCTTCATCTGTTAAACTTTGCTTTTCACCATATTCAGCATTTTCTGTATCGCGTTTCTTTATCGCTCCAACTAAACTTTCTTTTTTGTGCGATTCTACTTCAGTTGAATTACTTTTATTTTTGTTTCTGACTTTTTGTTTCATTCTTTTGCTTTTAATCTTTTTGTGTTTTTTTTTGTCATTTTTTCTTCCTAGTTTCGTCACACCGGTTTGGTTACTTGTCGGCGGTTTACCTTTATGCGGGATGACAGGGAACGGGATAGCGAAAGGCATTGGCAAGCCACTTTGGTTACCGCTCATTGGTCCTTTTCGCCCTCCATTGTGAACTTTATCACTGGAAACTGACTTTACCTTTTCTTTTGATTTCACTGAAAGAAGAGAAACATTAATAGATATTTACATCTTCATCATTAATAAAAAACAATTTACATAACCAATTATTGAGAATTACAAAAATGAAGGCTTTCAATACCCATGAGTTTATTACCTTCTGAAGTTGAATGATTTCCTGCTTCATTAAGATCGATTCCGTGAAGCGAATGCAAAACAACAATGACAAGAACCACGCGGAATGAATAATCTAAGTTTCGAGTCATCTAATGCGACCTGTAAAATTCCAAAGTAATACAACTTGTGATTAAAGGTTACAACTCAAAAAATAATTCTAAAATAACTTAAATTAGCTGCTGTTTTCTACAACCTAAAGGGTATCGCTGGAAAAACTCCAAAGAAGATGCACAACGTTTTTTAAGATAATAACAGATGATCATGTCCGCAAACCTTGGTTCTTCTTTGAAATAAGATTTCTTATAAATATGTCAATAACTAAACTCAATTAGACTTAATGACGCAAATTGACTTAGGATGCAGTTCTCTGAATCATTTAACTGCTGCGTTATTTAACTCGTCAACCGTTAAAGAAGCACACCGTACCTTTTATGAAAACGGGAACGAACTCCCTATAATTGCCAGTATATAACATAAAGAAATCTCATACATTGAACTTGACGCTAAATTTCATAAATTTTCCTTAAAAAACTGTTTCATTAAATTCTTCTACCTTTGAGCATAACTTTTTTGGCGTTAAACTGCTGGCCTACCAGAATCGAAATTGAATTGTTTGCGAACTGCTCAAGCGTGAGCGTTAGCTTCCAACTGGTGAGTTTTTCATAGGCGTTACCAAGAAACGCTTTAAAAACTTTCATTTTAAATGATCTTAATTGTTTAGATACCAAAATTATTTTTACGAGATATGCAGGGGGGAAGCAAAGGGGGATCAGCTATTCAATCCACTGACTCATCCCAACCGCTTAAGAGCGCAAAAAGAAAGAGAGAAAAAAAAAGTGAAAAACTTTAGTTTAAGCAATACTTCAAAACAACTTTCTTTTTCAATTGCTTTTAAGGTTGCTGCGTATTGCTTAGGATTTTCACAACAAAGAACAAGAGACAGCTGCTGTTACATCTGAAGCGCGATTAAGTATAAACAAAACATTGTGTTGTATAAAAACAAACTGACCGCTTAGTGATTTTGGGCGGCATTTCTTTATTTGATTGCCAGTTGTAAAATAACTCCTTTAAAAAAAACAACATTCTAAATGCAAAAGATTTTATTTAAAAGTATTCGTCACTCTTAAAATTTATACTTTATCGCGCCCACTATCGCGGGGTTAAAATCATGCTACAGTATCTCTTAACCGCTCTCGTTATTTTGAGGCGACACGGAAAACATGATAAACAAAAATTCTCTCTTTATAATTCGACTGATTGAATTGCGATAAATTAAAATCATTAAATAAATTTTTATAAACGCTTTTCGAAGGTGGATGGCTTTCAGTAGTGGTAAACTTTACTGTTTACATTACAAAATGTGAACTGATACAAATGAATTATGAACTGTTTTCTGGTGTTCAAATAAATTTCAAATTCTCAATTCAAATACTTTGAAAGGGGCAAACCCTCTTAAAAAAATGTAGAGATAACCGTAAGATATACATTAATCATAAGTTATACGACACAGTAAATATTGCAAAATAATGACTCACAATAATGATGCTCGAGATGTGAAAATGATAATGATGGCTATAAAAAGCGATCATAATAAATATATACTAATTGACAATAAAGATTGAGATGCTAACGGTTATTATAATTGTTACTAAATATCAACAATTATATAAAACCCTTTATTAAAAGAATGCTTAAATCATTTTAAACTAATACTTCTTCCCCCAAAGAAAGCTAGAATCAATTGCGTACAGATGAGAAAAGAATTTTTGACATATCTATCTGTACGAGTTTGTGCAAGAAGAGATTGATTACAATTAATAAAAGATAATATGTATCGCGATATATGCAATTAATAAGAGACAAGAGATTTGAAATATTTTACAACAGTAATATAATAACTTTTAGTCATTCTCCTAATTTTTTTAACTTTTTTAAAATATTTTTCATTAAATTAGTACTATATACAAAAGTTCACCTACATTATCACCTACATCACAAGCCATAGTAAAAGAATGCTTATGCATGCAAACCATCTGCATTGAACACTTTAATGTAATAAACAGCCAGTTTCTAAATGGCGCTGTAATCGGCCAAGATTTGCTCAGTAACAGCAAAACTGTCAATGAAGTCGTTCTCTGTAAGTCCGTACTTTTCATACTGATGCACGAATGCTCCAGCGTTAAACATTCGCCAAGCTTTTTCTATGCAGTCGTTAAGCGGTCGGTTGAAAGATTGGCTGTTACTGACTAAAGCGGCGCTTTTTTCATAATTGTTAAAAACGCGACTTTGGGTCCATTCGTTATAAGCAAATTTATAGGGTAGAGCTGTTGAATACCTAGAGAATTTAACTCAAAATGTGACGAAAATAAAAGTACAGAGAAAGAATATTCAAAACAAAAGAATATTCTTTTGAACATATAGAGAGACTTAAAAACTATTTTGTGGAAACATAAATCAAATCTTTATAAGAATATTATAACTCACAAATTTTCTTTTTGGAAAGAACTCGTATCTGCAGTATGCAAGTCCCTCCCCCTGAGTATTAGTAGATTAGATATAGATTTATTGAAACTATTCTGTGCAAGACGATCGCCATTTTCATTTCGCACATTAGAACTTCCGAAAGAATGCTCGGTAGTTTTAACGTCCCAATTGACGCCTAAAACGAAAAAAGCGATAAAAGTTTAACAAGACGGTAAAAGTTTTATGAAAATTTTATGCGAATTTGAGAACCTAATTTTTTAAAATACTTACTGTAGTCACAGGGAGAATTGGATATCAACATTTGTCGCAACCTTTTAAGTAAGGCTGGCCAATGATACGTAGTATAATCCATAGCTTTATCACTTACTAATGGGGTGTTTTTCACGCATACCAACTTATACGAAGGGTATAAGCACAGAGCTTGATCTAAACCTTGTAGTATGCTCACATTATGATTTGTTGATTTATCAGACGGCTGAAGTATACTCGCCAAATTGTGTGAAATCACACTGTTAATTACTTCAAATGAAACGTTCTTTATATCAAGTAGTGCAGTACATGTCTGATGCAAAAACTCATTTTGCTGTCCGATAATTATGTCTGAGGACTGCTGCAAGTGAGAGAGTGTTAACACAGCGTTATAGTTTTGAAGTATGACTTCACCAGATGAAAATGGCCAAACAACGTGGTTTGCAATTACTGATTCTGGAAATTCATCTTTTAAAGTGTTTGATAGGCGGGCACCAAGACCTGAGCCTGTACCTCCTGCTAAACTCATTAAAAGAAGAAATCCATCAAAACGATCACACTTCTCCACTTCTTGACGGCATATTTCAATAATAGATTCGCAAGCTGCACCACCATTTCTATGATAGCCTAATGCCCAGTTATTACCAGAACCTTGCTGCTGAAAGTACTCACTGGTAGACGAATAGCTCCATAAACCTACATGAAAAAGTTTCAAAATTCCATAGCAAAACAAGAAGCAATCAAAAGAAAAAAATTACATTAAAAAGTTGTTACAAAAAAAACAAAGTCATTTTCTTTTCTAACTTTTTTAACTTACAAATCACTTTGCAGTGAAGTTAGATTTAAACTAAAAATCAAAAAATATTCTTTGTACTATAAGACCATAAAACTTCGCTTAAGCCAATACATAACTCTTTAATTTTAAACAGTTATTTTTAGAATGAAAATTTTTAATATTAATTAAATTTTACAATCAAAGTTGTTAATGTTAATTAAATAGACCTAAAAGAACAATTCCACAAAGAAAAGCAGCAACAAATGATTTTTTATCTTTGACTAGAGTTTTTATTTACGAGCAAAGTGTCACTCAGTCATTTACGTTAAGCATTGAATACTATCATAACATGCAGTTAGTGAAACTTTGAAACCCTATTACAAAAAAAAAATAGAAAAAAAAATTTGTGATAGTAATAATAAGCTGGTTATTAGTTGTACACAGCAAGTATCAAAATAAAAGAGTACCAAAGTAAAATAAAAAACGAATTTGAAGAAAAACATTTTTTAAGAGCACAAATGTAATAAAAAAACAACATGCTTTCTATTTCTGTCTTAAGTTAAGTTAACTCATATTTATGGTTCTAAAACATAATATTAGTTAACATTTTTAAAGTAAATAAAAGAAACGAGTACCAGATTTTTTTGCAACATTTTTTGCTTTTTGGATAACTTTTGGTTCCATGTCAACAAGAACTGCCTTAGCTTCATGAGAATTGTTTTTTAAGGGTGTGAAGAATGTTTCCATTGTTTCTTCACTATAAAGTGTATTCTCCTTCGAACAAGGGGACGTAAACTGAGGTGGTTGATAGGCATCTTTATGGAGAAACGAAAACAAGTTTGCTCCCACCTGATTACCACATTGTCCAAGTTGAATTGTAACTACAGACATTCAAGAATATCGCATTGATGTCTAATTCACATTGATGTCTGATTCGAATTGATGTCTAATTCACATTGATGTCAAGAAACTTAATAAACAAAAGAAATATTAAATAGAAAGATAAATTCAATAATAAATATCTTGAATCTATGAAGCATCATCTTTTGGAATTAGGTTTATTGAGATCAATTTTATCATACAAATATGATTTAAGAAATACTTATCTTTTTTGCTCACTACCACAAAAAATAAAAAGTAAACTTTGATTGTATTTATTCCACGGTTAAAAAATTCTGAAAGCATTAAAACATAATTATTAAATCCTTCTCTCCATAAACCAATTATCTCTACTATCACCTATTGTCTCCCAAAAACCATACCTAGTGTGTGCTCTTAGAAAGACTTTATATTGATTAAGACACCTATATATTTTTCAATAATAAGGTTGAAAAAAAAACCCTCTATAAACTCTTTAAATACTAAAACTATTGACATCAATCTTTAACATAAAATAAAGTAATAAACCTATTAGTAATTTCTATTACAATAATTTAATAAATAAGTAAAAATAAAGAATACAAACGAATAAAAATGGTCTATGATGAAATAATTCTATAAATACTGAAAGAAAAAGAATACAGCTACATTAACAACAATTTTTGGAGATATCTTTCAGAAAGATTAAGTGAAGTAAAATGTTCAAACAGATGTTTCAAATGAGTTCACAAAGTAAAAAGTTTGTTTCCAATATTAAAAAATAAACATCTTAAGTAAAAAGGAACATGATATAAAATATTAATAGAGACAAAATCATTCCACTAAATGGTAATTTTTTAAGTTTTTATTATTTTTCTCTAATAAACTCTTAAATAATAAAATATAATTATGAATAAATAAATACAATAATTTAATTTAAAGGTTTGAATCTACATTATATAAATCAGGGAATTTTAATGAATTGCTTGCTTCTAATACTGACAATTTATAATCATTTGGTGAACTATTTTCACATACTGACAACTTACAGTCTTGCAAATACGATTTCCATGAAACATTTGTCTCTGGTTCAGACAATATATCATTACTTCTACAAGCTAATACTGGATTATTTGAATAATTTGAGTTAGTAGAGTTATTCTGGTAAGATTCAAAAGTTAGGGACTCTTCTGTGATTGGGATTTTCAATTCTTCAGGCTTTGAGTTTTTAAATGTTTCACAGTTAGAAAGATTTGCTGCAGCTGAAAAAACTAAACCCTGGTCTTCATCATCATCGTCATCATCATCATCATCATCTTCACTATCAGAATTATCATTGAAAAATTGATCCTTTGATTTATCCAAATTCTCTTCAGATATATCTGGTAAAGCACCCATATTTGGCTTCTTACTTCGCCCTTTTTTGTGCTTTTTATGAGATTTGTGGTGATGGCTATGTTTACGATGACGGGCTGTAGCAGCCATGTGTGCCAGTGAATTTCGTTTGCTAAATATTGATAATTACAAATTTAAAAAATTACCCAGAAACCACTTAACTGTTCAAAAAATTGAACTTGTATATAAATCATATAAATAGCGCACATTTTGAGATATCTGTCTGTGTGATCACATTCATCAACCTCACCCAGAGCATCCAAAGAATACTTTTGGGTTGAATAAACAGATCTTTTACGCTAAATGAAGAACAATGTTGTATATGTACTCATCATTTTTAAACAGCCAAACAATAAGTTTATTAGCATCACCAAAGTTTTAGATTTTTAGATAACTTACTTTTGGAACTAAACCAGCAACCATGTGAGGTTTCAGTAACTCAGAATCTGGTATACCTTGATATCTGTCTGCTAAGAAACATTTTTATACTAAAAGTTTGATAGCAAAAAATAAAAAGTAATGAGTAAATGTCCTGAAAGTTAAAGAAAGACTGTAAACTTACGCATAGCCATGATCTTTAAATCTAATATTCCAATATCATCATGTGAATTTGAGTCACATTGAGCTCTATTTGAAAAAATCAAGAACACCAACCTGATGCAGTTTACTTAAAAACTATAAATTACAAAAACCTTTTAAACATGTATATTACTGTTTAAAAATATATATATATATATTGCTAAGACAATAATTTTATCCGTACTTCATTGCTAGTTCAAGTGCATAAGATGCATTTCGTTTAACTTCATTTAATTTAAGTCCATCATTTTCTCTAAAAACCAAAGCATTTTGTACAATTTAATCAAGAAAACACAAAAAATGTTAGAAAAGTCACAAATATTGCGCTGAAAACATAACTACAACATTTTTCTTTGTTCGGAGGAAAAAGAACCTTCAAGAAAATAAGTGGGAAAAAATCATGATGTGACAACAAATCAATATCAAATTAAAACTTTACCTTTCAAAAATCATTGACGGGTTGTTGGCATATTCAAGTGCATGTCTGCAACAAATGAGTAAAATTTATTTACACAACACTCAGATAAAGGTTTAATAATTATTTTAATGCTAAATGTTAGATTTATAGTTAAGATGAAACAAAATACCTGCAGTGTTAAGAAAAACCTGAATTTATATTGAGTTAAACTTTAGACTACTATAACTATATATATAAACTAACTATATATATATATATATAAACTAAAATCCTACTTAAAAGCAAGCCTTCTTTCTGTTAAGAATATTTGTTCATCTAGTGCAAGGTCAGGATCCCTTTCTAACCATCTTCGAAGATATTTGCGATTGAAGTCTTCAAACAAGTCCTAAAAAAATATTTAAATCGTTAAATTTTACTGTGAAGATGAAATTTTTAACAGATTGTACACAATAAAAAATAATAATAAATTTTCCATTGTTTTAGCTGCAATATTTTACAAAATAAAAATTTTCAAAAATATTTCTCTACCCTCCAGTAGCCATGACCATGCATTCCTATTACTTCTTCAAATCCAGTTACCACATATCCAATCATCTTAAGCACAAAAACAATGAAAGAATACCACACAAACAAATGTAAGAAACAAAAGCTAAGGTTAGCTTTGTTAGTTCATTTTTAATCATATAAGTTAAATTATGCCTTAAAAGATTTTTATATGCAAACATAATTTGAGTTAAAAAAAGATACAATATGAAATACCTTGTCATTAACAGTTTCAAGCATAGATTTTTCAAAGCTTGAAGCTTTTTTTACACCAAGAAATTCCACTAAAGGTTTAATTGTTGTACCCTATCAAAGCAAACATATTTCAAAGTTTTTTTTAAGATCAAATTATTAATAAACAACTAATGCAAAACTAAAAGCACATAATAAATTAGACTATTAAATATACTATTGTATGGTTTAACATATACCATGTAATTTGAACAAAAAAGATTATGACTTAAATCAAAAAAAGAGTAACAAATTTTACCTAAAAAGTCTTATAAAGTTAGTCACAAAAAAATACCTGTAAGAAAACTGTAAATACAACAACGCTCATTGTTGTTGTAACAAGAACTTGCTTTAACTGCTTTGTTTCCTCAGTTTCCTCTATAAGAACTGCTAAACAAAATGCTACAGCCCCACGTAAACCTCCATAGCTCTAAACAAAAAACCTTCAAAAACATTTTTTAAAAGACACTATCTCTTTGTTTAAATATTTTTTTCTAGCAACATACCATGATGAACTGCTCGACAACTTTCACTTTATTGAGTCGACCACATCTGTTTGCAAATGCAGTTAACGAAGTAACTCCTAAATGTTTTATATGGAGTAGAAAAACACAAAATTAAAATAGCATAAAAGTTAATTTAGTAAATTAATTTTAAACAATCATACCTATAATTCTGTATATGGTAATGAAAAGAAGAGTAAAACCGATAAACTTCATATTGAAATTATGTTTATACAAAACTAACTCGACACCAAACAGCATGAAAATAATGGCTTCTGTTGAAGAACTAAAAGTAAATGCAAATTATCCTAAAAAATAGAAAAGGTTATTCGGATATAAATCTATATTATTTTTCTACTAAACAATAAGCAAAATTTTTTTTTATCAAATAAAACTTTCATTTATAGTATGTGCATTTTTGGAGATTAACAAATATTTAATATTTAAAAAAAAGCTACTATTACTACTTCTATGGTTACCTACTATACTTCTAACAACTTACATGATGCTACTATTATTACTATATTTTCTACTGGAATAAAACAAGTTTTCAAGAGAATAATATTTCTTTTTTATTTTGAAAATTTTATAGATAATATTTTGAAATTACTCTATTAGAATTAGAAACAAAAGTGATTTACCAACTGCTGATTTTGCATGAACTGTGAGACAATTTTAAAAAATTTAATAGTAAATTTATTTCCTTATGTCATAAAAATTACACATGATAAAGTTGAATGGAAAAACTTATGAATGATTTATAAAAAACCAAACTTTTAGTTTTATGGATACAAAAAATTCAATACAAAATCTGTAAAATATAAAATAGCCACTAAAAAAGAAGTAAATACCTGAGCAGTTTCAAAAAGTATTTTATAGTGGTGTGAGACTTCCTTGATACATTTGATTCAACATATGGCTTCATAATTAAACCACAGAACAGAATACTAAAAGAAAAAGTAGCAAAATGAAAGGAAAAAGTTTAAAAATAAACATAAATAAAAATATGAAGTGTGAAAAAATTGTATAAAGTAAGGCACAAACAATTATGTACCTCATTATTCCAGAGAAGTGAAACATTTCTGCTGTCAAGTACGACAGATATGCCATAAGAAAGACAAAAACTGGTTCGATAACTAAATATGAAGGTGCATGAAACTAAATTCTTGTAAATCATACTTACAAAAATTGAACTATTAACAAAAGATTAGATTACCTCTAACATGTTCTGTAAACCTTGTCATTAAACTAGTAACCAGTGCAAAAATTACTCCAACCAGAGTACCTCCCAAAGAGACAACAAAAAAAGAACCAAATGCAAGTCCAATCTGTAAAAAAATTGCATTTTTTTGTATACTCACATGCAGTTTCTTTTCTCAGAAGAAAGGAAACTGCATGAGTAAGCAAAAATAAAAGTAAAAATTTTTTTATGATTACACACACTTCATGCCATAAACTCTTGCCATTTTATATGTATAAAGAGATCTATTTTAATAAACTTCAAAAAATTCAACTTATTTTAAAAAACTGATACAGAAATTTGTACTTTATTTATGACATAAAAAATCGTGCATTATTTTAAATAGCTAATTGTTTTAAAATGTCATTGTAATAGTGTTATTCAAAATTTACACAAGTCTGTTATCAAAATAATTAGTTTTAATTGAAATGTTATCAAATCAAGATAAAAAACGAGAAAAATTTTGCATTTTCTTGCTGAAAATCTTGGTGTATCAAACAAAAAGTTTGTAAAGAGTTGGAGATTGCTTTGAGAATAGTATAGAGTGTTATGAAATGATTTAAGGGCACTAATACAATCAAAAGGAAATCAGGAGGTGGAAGAAAAAAAAGGTTTAGTTCAATGAGGTCTTGTCAAAAAAGTCAAAGATGCCTTAAACAGAGATCCAGAGATCTCAATTCGAACTTTAGCAAACAAATTTAAGACAAGTGTATCCACTATACAAAGAGTGAAGAGAAATTGTGGCTATAAATCTTTTAAAAGAAAAAAGTTCCTTGTCGTGAACAAAAGCAAGAAAATCTTGCAACTCATTGTTCAAAGCTGCACTATAAAAGATTATGTGCTAAAAAATCTTGTTTGATTATTGATGATGGAACTTATTGTGCTGCATATTTTCAATCTCTTCCAGAACACCAATATTATTCAGCAATTAATTTCAAGAAACTGAATTCCAAATATAAATGCATTGGAATGCAAAAAAGCCCTAAAAAAGTTTTAGTTTAGCAACCAATTAGTGAATATGGTGAGAGAAGTTCTTGTTTTATGACTATGGGAAATACTAAAACTGAAATATACATCAAAGAATGCCTCAAGAAGAGTCTTTTGTTGTTATTAGGATCTCATATGGGTAATCTGTTATATTGGTCCAATTTAACATCATGTGACTACTCTGGAACAACTTTAAACTGGCTTAGAAAACATAAAGTAGATTTCGTTGAAAAACACTTCAATCCACCAAATGTCACAAACTATGTCCTATTGAAAGATATTGGGTGTAATTCAGCACATGTCTTACTTTTTCTGGTACATGTCTTATTTGTTACTAACAAAAAAAAACCAAACAAACTTAATTTAATCAATCAATTATAATTTAGGAGCAAATATTTGGGGATGGAGAAAAATTGAAAGTAAAATAATTTAAATATTCAATGGTTTGGTGTATTGAGGTGATACAATGTATTTGAAAGAACTAAAATAACCTGTTCCGCATTAACTTTGCCTTTAGATAGACTCTCAAATGTTCTATACAACACCACAGATGCAGCATCTTAAAATTAAAACATAATAAAAAAATCAATAAATATGAAAAGATTATTTAATTATAAAAGGCAACATTACTAGAGAAAAATTTAAGCAATTAGCTTAAATTGGTATTTTATTTAAAAGGAAAATTTCCCCTTGATATAAATTACCAGGAAGCATACATAATGCCAGATAATCCCACCTTTTGCCCCATTTGTTAACCTTTGAGTAACAGACATATTTCCATATCCCATCAAACTTCAATTAAAAATACCTTGCCCAAAAATGAAATCAATAACCTGATGCAAACATCAGAGAAACATTTTTTAACAGAACTATTGATATCTCATTGTCAGTTACTAAAATATCTGGTAAAAAAACATTGCTTGTTACAGTTTTCTGATCTAACATCAGAATAAAAGCAATTGGTAAAACAATGTCATGAATTTCTATCAAAATTTTAAAAACCTGGCCATTGGGAAAGTAACCAGACACAACATGATAAGTTGTACCCACATAAATGACCTTTGCACTTTAAAACGAAGCAAAAGGTTTGTTAGCAAATCAATAGTAAATATAAAAAATAGTCAATTAATCATATCCAATTTGAATTGTTTTTTAAATAACAAAATTTTTTTTTTTATTGAAGCTATGAAATACAAAAGTTAGATGCAAAAATGAGTTCAAAATACTCTTCTCAATGAATGTTATTGAAAAAGGTTTTTTTAATAGATTAAACACTAACAACAGTTGAGCTTCCAGGATTTACATGATAAAAACCAAGTTGTGTGTTGGTTGTTATAATGAAAATCATGGAATCATTTGGTACCTAAGAGAAAAAAGCATTGCGTGTCTGGTATTTAAGTTAAATTAGCAACTACTTTGAGGCTAAATGAAATAAGATCTTTTTTAATCGATTTAACATAAGAATGAAGTAGAGCTAAAATAATGACATTTTTTCTGTGCACAAAATTGGTGTTGTAAATTGTCATGAATTATACTTATGACAACTTTTAATCAATTAAAGTTTGTCATAAATACAATTTGTAAGAATTTACAACACTCCATTTTAAACTTATTACAATTTCTTTTTTTTCTAGAGTAATCCCAGAAGTGTTATTCTAAAATCCAAACAAAAGTAACAAATAAACGAAAGATGTTTTAAAAAAAATATTGTACTAACCATTTAGCACAGATTCCCCAAAGACAAGCATGTATAATAATTCATGCACATGGACTTCCTCAAAAACAGCAAGAACCTGTTAAAAAATACTCTAGTTTAATTTGAAACAAAAGAATTTTGAATTTAAAATAATTGTTCATTTTTTTAATCTCATTTTTCAATCACTTCAAAAAGAACTATGCGTTATATTAGCAGATAGGCAGATTGTACAAAGATGTTAACAAATAAGGAGGATTAATGATCAGGGAACATCTGTTTAGATTAACTCACTGCCACAGGATCTACAGCAGCAATAAGAGAACCAAACAAACAGCCATGAAGCAATGACAATTTAACTTCACATATACTTGCAACAGCATACAAAGAAACACCTAAAATGCATTTCATATAGCAAAAACAAAAAACTTAAATGGAAATAATTTTAAAATTTTTTTAGCATAACATACATAAAGTTATTTAAAGATTTAAGTTTACAGTCATAAATTACCTGTTGCAAAAGCATTAAAGATGGTACCCTAAAAAAGAAAAAAGTTACTTAAAAAAAAAACTAAAGCTGACACTGAAGACTTTTCAAGAAAGCAAAGAGTGGTTAACAAAATTAAACTTACCAGAACAGCATAAAGCAATATTGTGCCAATATTTAAGTAAAACATGGTTGACGGCATAAAATATCCTGCATCAAGAATAATCCTATACACAAGAATATATCTTAAATATGCTTTAAATGCCTGAAATTCCTTTCAACTGCTGTTTACGCACTTAACTTCATATAATATTATTTAAAACCAAAAAACCAATTTAATTTTCCAAATAGTAATAAATGGAATATTAAAAAAATTTGTCCAGAGGATTTTACTTTCATTTTCTTTACAAAATGTTTAGTTAAAGCATTCAGGTGACTCAGAAGAAAGGAAACTGCATGTGAGTAAGCAAAAACAAGAAACTAAAATTTGTTACTTACGGGGGCAGCAAATAAAAGAAGAAAAGATCAGAAGTTAAGTAAACCGCGTCATCACCCGATCCGATGGCTCTAGAAAAATTTAAAACATTGCTTTTTTAAACACTTCTGACTTCTAATAAATAAAATTCAAATGATATTACTGGAGTTTTTAGAAAACAATCTTCTGAAAATGCATTAAACATTTAATATTGGTTGTTAACTTAACTATTGATTTCAACAAAGAATTATTTTAATCCTAATAGTAATAAGACTCAGAGTTGTTTTTGTCTGGAAGAATATATAGTATTTTAAAACATCCATATATTTTCAAAGTTACTGAACTATGATTTATTTATTTTAAACAAACAATTTATGAGGCATTCTATACAATAATTACTAGATTTCTATATCAGCTATCTAATTTTACTGTTATTTCCTTCAGATTTTTATACTCACAAACTATTATGAAGAACATGCAAACAGTTGATAATGAACTCTAAGATATTACAAAATCTGAAGGAAATATTACTAAAAATGAAAAAAAGCAGACGAAAAACCCAGTTATATATAAATACAGTACTGGTCATAAGTTTAGAGCCACCTGTTTTTTTCATCATTTTGCGGCATAAGTATGGTGAGGTTAACATTATAAGCATAACAATGCATATAGTAATTTAACAAGGTAGGAATCTATTGATATTTTTATGAATAATTGTGTATTAAACCAAATATAAATATTGATTTTCATGAGTTCTTTAATATTATAGCCAATTTTTGAACACTTTAACATACTTTGGTAACTTTATGATGTATTGGTATCAATGTTTTGGTTAATTCAGTTGTTATTTATGCTACTTTTTGGAATGTGTACACTAGTTAGATAATGTATTTAATGTTATTTTCATTTTTATTTTAGAGTTTAAATGAAAATATTTTCTGAAATGTGCAAAGCTAAAAGCCTTGATTCAACTGTTCGGGCCCAGGTGGTGGCTCTGAAGGAAATTAGTGGCTTAAATGATATAGCCAAAAAATTGAAAAAAAGTCGCCATGCTGTACAAAATACATATAAGAAACATTTGGAATCAAATACATTCATGGACAAACCCAGATGTGGCCGTCCTAGAATGTCAACTTTATGTCAAGATAGAACCTTAAAATGCCTGGCCCTAACAAATCGTTGCCTTTCTTCCAAAATTTTGTCTTGACAGTGGCATGATGTTGGTGGACCTTTAATATCTCCAAAATCTGTTCATTGTCGTTTGAATAAACAAGGTTTGAATGGTCGTGTTGCTATTAGAAAGCCTTTTATCTCCAAAATTAATCAGCAGAAGCGCCTCAAATTTGCACACAAATTTTTGCATTTTAGTGTTACTGATTGGCAAACGGTGTTGTGGTCTGATAAGTCCAAATTTAATTTAGCTGGTAATGATTCTCGACGTATTTTCGTTTGGCGTCGTCAAAATGAATCATATAAACTGGAATGTTTGCAGGGAACTGTAAAGCATGGTGGTGGTAGCATCATGGTGTGGGGTTGTATGTCATCTTTTGGGCCGGCCCAGTTGCATCAGGTGGAAGGAATCATGAATGGTGCCATGTATAGAGATATTTTGCGATAGCATTTGCTACCTTCAGCAACAGCATTGTTTCCTGCAACTTTTCCATGGATCTTTTTTAAGCAAGACAATGATCCTAAGCACACGTCCAAAGTGGCTAAAGATTTTCTAGCTGCTAATGGTGTTCAAGTCTTGCACTAGCCACCCCAGTCACCGGATTTGAACCCCATAGGGAATTTGTGGGATGAAATTGATCGCTGCTGTCCAGGCAAATGTGCTAGTAATAAACATGAACTTTATTTCTGCCGCTTGGACTAGTATTACTGCTGTTGATTGCAAGAAGCTTGTTGACACTATGCCAGCCCGGTTGGCTGAAGTAATTAAAAATAAAGGTGGACCTACTCATTATTAACATTTTAATACTCATTTTGGTACTAAAATGTTATAACAATATATTTTGCATGTTTCAGTACTATATTATTTTGCTGCACTGGGGTTATGGCTTTATAATCTGCAAAAAACTAAAAAAAATGGGGTGGCTCTAAACTTATGACCAGTACTGTATATATGTAAATTTATACTTTGATATGTATCTATATTTTAAAACCTTCATAAAAATCATGAGATTTTCTTGTTCAGCCTTTTTTTTAATAAAGAAATTTGCCTAAACCTCTTTATTACAGCCATATTAAATACAGTTAAAAGATATAACTTTCTTCTTAACTGACTTAAAGAAGAAACTTACTTCAGAGTGTAACCAATTGGTATACCTAACAAGATCAACAGGCTAAAAAAGGAATAAGATGTATAGTTAGATAAAGATAATAAATTTTTAAAATTTTTTAAGCCTACAAACAATTTATTGCTATATAAAATTTTACTGCACCTTTTAAGTTTTTACTTTAATTATTTTTACTAAAACTAATCAATTCTTGATGTATGTATGTATGTATGTATGTATGTATGTATGTATGTATGTATGTATGTATGTATGTATGTATGTATGTATGTATGTATGTATGTATGTATGTATGTATGTATGTATGTATGTATGTATGTATGTATGTATGTATGTATAAAATATAATATATATATAAACTTATTTTACTTTTACTCATATGCATGCATGAAAAAAAACTTACCAAGACTCTGGAACATGAGTTGATAGCCATGCGGAATGATGGAAACCTAAGAATGTCTACAGTATTAATAGTTATTTAACCATTTACTGACTAATTTTTCCATTAAATAGCTATAAAAATATTAAAATTGTTTTGTTTTAAAAAGCACACCAATTGTTGCTGCATAATATTAGTTATATTTATAAGATATATGTTAAGTTGATAAAAGACTTTCATATTTAAAAAAACTTACAAACTTTAGCAACACTGGCCAAGAGCACCCAAATACAAATTGTGAAAGGTTTTCGTAGATGACAAAATTCAAATTTGAAGATTACAATACCAGTAGAGGCAGTTTCATTGGAGCTTTTTTCTGTTGAGCAGTTAGCAGAACAAGCCAATGGTAAAAACATCAACATCAAAAGAACACATTTGAGCATTATTATTTTCTGTTATATAAAAAAGATATATGGAAAAAAAGTAGTAATATGATTCAGTATATATTCACATATATATTGTCACAATTTATTGGTACTGTTGTCATGTTCGGCTCTATATTAGTTTGTAAGAAATGTGGAAATTTAATAAATGCATTACAAATTTCATTACTTAAAGCATAAAGTATATATATTATAAATGTTATGCAGTAGGAAAACATTTCTATGCTTATAAAGTGTTCGTGCTTTAAAAAAAAAGTCCGTTTATGAATTTTTTTTTTTTTTTTTCCCTCAATTTTTTCGCTTGCAAAATATGTAAAAAATGAAAACAAAATGCTTTGCATGTTATTATTCTCGCTTGGCCAGCGTTAGGCAATCTTGAGCTATCGTAACAAATAAAGTCACGGCTTACGGTTAATGATGTCAAGGTAACCAATTGCCTATTACAAACCTAATATAATATATGCATTCTATTTTCGTAATTAATAAGTAATTTTCGGTAAGATTCGAGAAGTTTTATCGTCGTTTAGCCAAATTATCGTTTACATTTGTTCAAATATTTAAAATCGGTGAACTCGTTTTAGGATAAAAAGTGAGCGTTCCGCATGGTTGATTGGTTTTATTACTTTTCCGTTGACCAAAACGATTTTCAATGACCAAACTCTGAACACTTGTTTAGATTAAGAAAATAATTTTAAAAATGTTAAAGTGCTGACAGTTTTAAAAACAAGCAAAAATGAAGTTCTTCGAAAAATTACAAACCTGACAAGCCTACCGCAGCGAAAGAAATAACAAAAGCATAAAAAATTCTCTTTTTTTTTTTTTAAGTTTTTAAAATTTTCTTACATAAAGTATAAAAAATTAAAACGTAGTTTATCGTTTTAAAAAGTAACAACGTAAGATAACAAACTTTTATAATTTCTTCCACTAATCAGTGATTAAAGGAGGCGAGTTTTATATAGATCGATTATTTTGTTAAAATATGAATTTTAGTTCAAATAAACTATTTCTTTAAATAAAAATCAAATATGACAAATAAACAAAAACAAAATTCATAAGGTTGTTATACATTATATCTCTATTATAACATCAAAGCGCAATAAACTGACAACGAAAATTCTACCCAAGTTCTATTTTTCAACTTTGCCACACAAATAATCAGTTACGAAACATGGTACAAGAAAGCAATCGCAAAAACTCAATATGCCACTTTATATAAACAAGCACACATTATTTTTTTCGAATCATTAAAAATTTATTATGCTTCCAAAATGAGACGCTTCACGTGTAAAAACCGCTATATCCGTAAAGGAAACTGATTTCTCACTTTATAAAATATTTCTTTTACGGATTTAAAACCTATAATTACTTAGTTGAACCCTCCCACAGAGGAAGCCCTTAGCTACAAAACACCTTGCAAAGTATCGCTTTTAATCTGTTGAAATGTCTAATCACGGGTAAAAATAAATCACGCTTTTTTAAACCTGAGCTTTTTTAAACTTAATTATTAAGCAGTATCCAATTCTTGCAGATAAAAATATCGCCAAATGTTCGAATGCCCAATGCATGGCAACCTTTCTTGCCTTATTCATACCTCTATTGATTATTTTAAGAATAATTATCATTGCTCTCCTGCACAGATGCATTTAAAAACTTACATCCAATACGTCCAGTTTTTAAAGGATAGGAAAAAGAAATTGTTAATGAAGTTCTATGGTTGCCAAGCGACAACAAAAGCAATTGTTTAAAAGTAGCAGTTTAATGTTGTTTATAAGTAAAAAGGGCGGTCAAAGTTTTTGAAAAAACCAACAAGTTAGGTTAGTTGAAAATAAAGAACTTGGTTTAAGAGCGAATACTTCCTCATAAAAGGTTTCTAGAGATAGTTATGCAAAAATTGTAAATGAATTGAAAATTAAGATTAAAAAAAACTTTTTTTAAAAAAAATAGTTAAGGATGGTGTTACTTTGTGTTCATCTTTAGTGATAAATATCTTATAATTTAAAGACAAGTTTCGACTTTCTTTCAAAAATCTTAACTTCGACGCGGAACTCTTCTTAAAAGCTGTAGAGATGCGTTTCCTTAACAGCTAAGCAAAACACAAGAGTACAACCGCGTAGGTGTACGAGTGGACAAGAGTATAACTATACAAGTGTAAGAATGGACAGGAGTAAAACTGTTTGCGTAACGACTTGAAAAGTATACGTATAAGTGTATGAGTTGTTGTAGTTGATCCAGTAGTTGATTTTGTGAAGCGACCCGAATATTTAAATGAAGAGATTGTATCAGCTAAGTTAAGCTGTAAAATTCGGCGGCTTTTCAAAAAAAATTTCCTTTGCTACAAATATAATGGATATTATAAGATAATTTCGCAGAAAGCTTTTATATATATTACTGCTTTGCTGCATCATGAAGAATGTGAGTTCAGCGCAAGCAAATTTTCTTTATACGAAATATTTTATAACAACAACAAGAAAAAACAGCTATTCTTCTAATCCAAATTAAAGTTCATTAAAACTTCATTTACTTTGAAAAAGCTGCAGTTGTTAATATTTGAAGAATATATTTTTTATATTTTACTAAAAAGAGTTTTCGTTACCAATGTACCTAATTACAACATAATTGTTTTCCTCATACTACAATTTGGTTACCAATGCACCAAGTTATAGCATAATAGTTTTTCCTCGTATTATCATTTTTGTCAAAACATAACGGTTCCTATTTAACTATTGCACAAAGCATTTCAATCGTGCTTTAAAAATCATCACTGAACTTATGTTAACCAAACTTATGTTAACCAAACTTATTTTTTGAAAACTGAAATATGTAGAATATATTTAGCCATTCATGTAGTCCGAAAAATGATACTGGGGAACATGAGTGCTGAAAAAATCATCAGTTACATTGAGAAGCTTGATTTCAGTAGTTTTTCTTAAAATTTGAAAATATATTATAATACCAAAAAAAAGTTAATTTATTTTACTAAATTTTGTACTCTTTCATCAATGTAGTTTCTAAGCATCGACGTTTGGTTTTTCGGTTTTTAACGAATAATAACAATTAATAACGAGTAATAACCAACTTTTATCTTTTAAGACAAATCGAATTTCAAGAATTAAAAAAGCACATTTTCCTAATATATTTAGATTCATATCGAGGCATCTAGATTTGAGAGGCCCAGGTCAAGAGCAATCATACTGACTATTTGTAAATATCGTTTTAAAAAATTGCACTTTATAGTTAAAATCAAAAATACTGACTTTTTTTAATCTTTGCTTCAGTTGATTAGAATTTCAGTAATCAAAATTTAGGATGCTGCAAGGAAAATCTAAAATGAACAAACGGAAAGATAAAACTCAAGCATATGAAGAGTTACTTAACACCAGATAATTTTAACATAACAAAGTTAGAAATAAATTAAATATCTAAGTGAACGTGAATTAAATGGACGAAATATTGACAACAATGCATCGTATTGGTCACCTCAGCATATCAGTTTTAAAAAGCTATAAATCTAAAAAATGATCATAATGTTTTATTTAAGTTTTTAATCTGCAAAATCTTATTTTTTTTAGCACAAAGAAATTCTGTGCAATAAAAAAAAAAAAAGCGTTTGATGAAAAGCTATGATGTCATCATGCAAGTTTTTATAAATTATATACGTTTAGTTCTGAGTTTTCTGTTCATTTGAACATCATCGCTTTAACGTTTGAAAGACTTTTGTGAGAATGAGGGGGTAGAAAACTTGTAAAGACGAGATCACCAAGAAATTTTTGACGTTCGGACGTTATCGTCGGACGTCAGATTTCAGTTTCCTAAAGGAATTTCCTCCGTCTGACTTCTTATCAAAACTCTCCGGCGTTTTATATCATTTATTGAAAAATATTTTAATTAGTTAAGGTTGAAACTCAAATTTTACCAACTATTTGACAGCACTAAGTTTATATGATAAAAATCTTAATTAAAATATTTAATATCTTGAATTTGTTTTGATTAAATTATTTGCTATGCAATCAAATCTCTACATTTTGTCCATCTTATATCACACAGTCTTAACGATAATATTTTATCGGGTGAATAAATACTCGCATAACTACTTTTCATTTTCTCATATATTCATTTAAAAATGAAGAAGCCCATTTTACTATATCATTAAAGTTTAATCCGCTGAGTCATCTATGAGTGAAGGTGTTTTCAAAAGTGCGAGATATCCATCTCATCACACAAACACAGTTGTTATTGAGATCCCTTTCTGACAAAGTTACATAATTTTGACATTCTTTAATTCTAAATTTTTAACATTAAACTTTAACCTACAAAAAAAATGAAAGAAAAGAGAAAGAAAACCACAAAACTGTGGTCTTCTAAAGTGCTTTCGAAACGCTAGTTTTTTGAGTTAAACAATTTCAATTGATGAGTTTAACACTCAGTAGGGGAATGAAATCTGTTAATGTTTTTGTTTAGCCAATCGGATCGTGTTTTGATTTTAGTTAAAACAAAAAATTGATAAGTTAATTACTTAGGTTTGTTTCAGAAACATATACGTTGTCAGATTATCATGACATACTCTCCTAAAACTGATTCAAGTTTTTTTTTTAATGGTTTTAGAAAATAAATGCTGGGCATAAATTCCAAACAGGGCGATAACGCAATTTTATAGTTCGTTCATAACTTTGAAAACTATTATAGTGAAATTAAACTACTTAACCCTAACTGAAGGAGCCTTTGGAAAATATTAAGGTGTAAATACACTTAGAAAATTTAGTTCCCTAAAACCATGAAAAAACTTCTTATGAATATGCTATTTACAGCTCATTATTTGTACCTGTGGAACTTTGTCCTAATCTTCTGGAATTTTTTTAAAAAATTGTTTGAAGAAAAAAAGGACATTTTAAAAAGAGTATTAAAAAATGGAGTTAAAATCACGAAGCCCGAGAGGTGGAAAGATTGCTAAATGCAACCAATTAGTAATTGTGATTTTTCAGCTCGAAGAAAGTATTTGGAGCAAAGGTCAATAATAAAATAAACATTCACTTCATAGCTTAAATGAATTAAGCTTGGTATTTTTAGCATGGTTAAAGAATTACTAAGTAATATAGAGTTTGTATATTTTATTAACTTCAAAGCTGTTTACTTTTCTATGACTGCAAAGACAGCAACCTAATTTTTTTGGGTTTGTTTTGTTCTGAATTATTTTAAATATTTTGCAAATCCCAGCGTGATTTTAAAATAGTGATTGTTTTTGAATTATTTTTTTTAAGCCGACAAAGGAAATCTTGTTTCAAGTGTTTGTCTGCACGGAAGACTAAAAGACGCTCAGTTTTATTTTCACTAGAAATTCCAATACTTAAATTGTATTTTCATGCTAGTTAGTACACAGGTTTGTAATTATCAACGCGCTTAAAGAACTGTTTATGTGCGTTATTAGAATAGAAGTTTGTTTAAAAAATGTGACCTAAGAATATATATAATTTAAATTTTAAAAGACTTTTGACCAACGTTCGAATTCCTTTCGTCTTTTATGGGTTCCCTTCTGATATCTTGACAAATTATTGTTACCTTTGAGAAACGCCGAGATTTTGTCTCATTTTTAAAACGCACAAAAGCTTGAACATCTTTAATAGGCGGAAAATATTTTCTCTTTAGATTACTTGTTTTAGAAATATTGTCCTTGGAAACTTAAGATTTGTTTGGTGGAATAAAGGGTTCGGAGACTATTTATTTGAAGTGAATGCTAGTTCAATTAAAGTTACACAAAAATCTAAAACATAAATCATACATAAAATCATACATAAAATATACATAAAACATAAGTCCATTTGTTAAACAATGAAAAGTTTGTTAAAGTAACTAGAAGAAACGCATCGCTTCATTTTAAAGGAGCCTAAAGCTTAAATATGAAAATGGATGATCCTACAAACTAAAACCGGACTTGTTTAAGTAAAAAACAAAAAGAAATCCGAGATGATTAAGTGATTTCCTGAAAACGAAACATCACATTAAAAAAACAACTTTAGGTGAATTTTGACGTTTTCATCAAACTTTTTAGCATATCTCGCGTTTTTTTATGCACCTTCGTTATCGGCAACGACTGAAAGTCTTCAACTTCTCTGATTTGACTACTCATCATGTTTTTCTTTTCCAAATGTTTTTTTGATTTTTCGACCTGAAACAAAGATAAATAGAAAGTGTTTTAAACAGTTGAAAACCTGTACAATATAAATGATGTAAACGATATTGTTATTGCACATTATCGAGGGGCGTTCTTTTTGAATCTTTCATCATTCTAAAGTAAATTTACTGCAAGACTTTTATAAACATAAAAAATACTTTAAATAGCTAAGTATTTTTAACATGACACCTTTAAAACTTATATGTATAAAAGATAAAATATATGAAAAAAAGATTTAAACTATTAAAATGTTTAACATATTTAATTAAATCTTTTTTTTTTTTTTTTTATGAATATTTAATTATCAACTTATAAAATCTTACTTTATAATGTATAAAAAAAACTTAACACAAAATAAAAAAAACTGGTAAATGAAAACTATTACTAGTAAAATAGAATTATTAAAATAAATTTTACCTGCTCTTTAAAAATCTCTAATTTTTTGTTGCTTATTTTTGAATCATCTTCGATACGCATTAAAGTATTTAATGCTTCAACCATTTTTCTTCCAGTTTCAACAAGAACAGACTGTGAGGAGGACGCTTTTGTATTACGATTTTTTTTAACACGCTGTAGAGAAGAAAGAGCATTTAAATCCAATAATTTATCAAATCAAGAATACATCGAAGCAAAATATTAGGTTAACAATCCCAAGCCTAAGTTAGAAAAATACCGATGATAAACATCTGACGCAAAAGAGGATGTACATGAAAATTTTTTAATCATTAAAAGATTCAGCATTATTAGTGAAAAAGTCAGATAGGATGATAAAAGCATTTTCAAAACATTTTTAAACACAAAAATTTACAAAACCAAGTTTGATTTAAGTATTAGCTGAAGAAAACTTACGAGGTTTTTCAGCTTATGACCTCTTAAATTAAGGCAGGGTTCAGTAAGATAGGATTATGAGAAATTTATGAAACTGAATGAAACTGTGTAAAATTTATTTTTGAAAGTTTTACACAAAAGTTTTAAATTTACATTTGAAATTGCACTTTAATGGTGAATTTAATTTGAATGTTAAGCTCAAAGTAACTTCACGTTTTTTACAAAAATCAATAAAAACATTTATTATAGAATCATTTACAAATAGATACAATGAGAAAACTATATATATATATATATATATATATATATATATATATATATATATATATATATATATATATATATATATATATATATATATATATATATATATATATATATATGCACGCATGCGTACATATATCCATTAAGGCATATAAACTCACCATAGGAGCGCAGTATTTATTAATATAAATTTCGAAATTTTCCTCCAGTTTTGGTACAAGCCAATCATAGGTGTCAAACTCCATCGCTGACTTTAAAGAAACTGTTGCAGAAGACCTGTCATTAACTCTTCCAAATGCTTCAGACAATAATGCAATATATAGGTTTAAGCTGATGATGCTAACAAGAATGAAATAGGCACTGACAGCAAGTCGTGCATACAATTTGTTAACACCTGAGAGGGTATCATAGTCATAATTACCAACAAACAATAGAAGAAAAAGTTGGTAAAGCAGGTCATTAAAGTAATTGTACTCGCCACCTAAATGAAAATGGAACTATTAACATATAACTAGAGACTTTAGATAAGAAAAATAAATTTGACCAAATATATTGCACAGGGATTCTGTAGTGGATCATCAAGTACTCTGGATTATTTTGAATACTAACTTTCACAAAATCTTGTTTATTGCCATTTTGTTTTAGAACATTTTAAAATTGTTTTATTTGTTTATAACTGACATTTAAACTAATTTGTTTAAAAAAACTTATTTCACTTAAAATTTTTGAAACAAATGTTGCAAATACAGGCCTTGTGCACGAGTAGTAAGAACAGCTTCACTCAGAAAAAATATTGTATATGTTTTCCTGTAAAACTCTTTCAAGACAGATTTCATCAAAGTGGTGCTCTTAATGCCAGATATTTTGATTAGGATGTTAGCTGATGCAGATAAATTTACATGTTATTAGTGAAAAATACTTGATAAAAAGATTTTTTATGATTTCAATTAAGTAGTTTAAAAACAAAATTAATGAAAATTGATCTTGAATAAAATTTATAACAAAAAGCAGTCAGTGGCTTTTTTTTTGTTTGTAAAAACAATTTATTAATTTACTCATGCCCATTTAAAAGATCTTATGTTAGGAGCAGCTGATTTTAAAAATATGCGCTAGAGAACAAGAAGGTAAAAAAAGTTATGATTACTTCTTGGTGGAACTTATTATTTCCTAAGATGAACTGTTTCTTAAAACTGATGAATTATGATAACCACACTTTAAAAAGTTAGAAAAAGAACAAAATTTTCTATGCTTATTGTGATATACTTAAACATTTAGTTGTATCCTCTTTGGAGGGTCATCTTAGCCTGGTTGTTAATGTAAAGCTTTTACCATGGTTCATTTGGACTTAGTGTTCACTGTTGAATCAAAAAATGTCAAAGCCAAAAGTTCTTCACTGATATACCACAGATGGCCAACAAATTTTGGCTGCTTTGGAAATGGCAGGATTTTCTTTCTGATAGTAAACTAGACTTTTCAGTAAATTTAGATCATTATTAGGTGCAGATGCAGCAAGAGGAGCTGTGAACCATGCCTTTATATAGACACACACAACAAAAATACAGGTTGAACACAATCCTAGCTCCTCACATTTAATTAACTTAAACTGCTCTCTTAACATCCAAATCTTGAATGTGCACAACACTTTTACCATCCACCTGGCATGGTGCATGGCCTCAGGAGCCATAAACTTAACTCCATGAGCAGGTGTGCCACAATTTCAGAAATTTGCAACAATTATGTTTAAGCTGGTTGTTTTCAAGCTGCTGCATGGCAAATGATATAACATCATCCTTGTCATTCTGTATTGATCTAGAAACTTCTTCATTGTATATTCCAGTTTTGTAGTTTGATTGAACTACACACTTCCAGAACTGTTGATAGCATTTAAAGATGGCAATATCTGGACCAGAGGTCACAACTAACATGTTTTCATTAAACACACTAACCGAGATTAGTTCAAATATGTGAAGATAACATGCAAAATGAAGTAGGTCTTTTTCCAGCTTCTGTTCTAGCAAAACACAGGCACCGTTTCTGTGACTTGTGTTACTTGCCATTGTATCGAAGCACATGGCATTTACATGGTCTACTTCTCCTCCTTCCTCTAGCAATTTAGCAACAATGGATGCTTGTGCTTCTCTAGTGCCAGCAGAATGTAGCTTAGGAGCTCTAAGAACTTAGCTAACTCTAACACCAGATAACATGATGGGTAGAAGGTCAACCAAACCTTTACCTATCAGATCAGGAAGTAGTTTATTATCCTAGTGCACAACCAGTGTGTATATTTCTTTTAACTTCTTGGCAGCTTTTTCTCAATACTCTTCTTGCTCTCTGTGGATTGAAGCCACAATGGCCTTTTTCTCTTTGAGCATGAAGAAAGTCTTTATCCTCTTGAATTTTGTTTATGTTTAAGGCATCCACATGTGCAATTTCTAACAAATTATCAAGTCATCAACAAACTTTGTCTAACTGTTTTGCTGAGTTTCAGTCTTTTTGTTAGCATTTTTCTTCAGCTTCCATTTTTCATGACATTTTTGCAATTTTGATTTAACAAAAACAATAGTAAAAACATCTGCAGGCTGTACAAAGAAAATTATGAGATTTTGTGACAAATAAGTATTCATTGTCTGCTAATAGTAAAAACTATGAACTTCATTGAACTACCCCTAAATATTGCCTAAATGAGCTCATATCTGCCCAGAATTCTCTCATTCTCTCTCTCTCTCTATATCTATATATCTATATATCTATATATCTATATCTATATCTATATCTATATCTATATCTATATATATATGTATATATATATATATATATATATATATATATATATATATATATATATATATATATATATATATACATATATATATATATATGTATATATATATATATACATATATATATATTATTTATATATATATACATATATATATATATATGTATATATATATATATATATATATATATATGTATATATACATTTATATATATATATACATATATATATATATATATATGTATATATATATATAAACCCTTAAAATCAAGTATTAACTGTGTAAGAAATAAATATAGATGTAATATGTATTTTATTAACAATAAATGGCAAAAGATACTTTCTAAATTATAGTGAAGCACTAAACATGATCATTTTAATCATTAAGATTCTAATTTTGGCATTTTATACACATATTTTACATTTTGAACAACAGCTGACCAAGGAACCTATTAAATCAATAAAGTATTAGATTACCAAACATTGAGTGTATTATAAAGGTAAACTATAAAATAAAGACATAATTTGACAGGGTTAATGAACTATATATACAATTGGAATATCCTAGACTTTAGAGACAACGCAAGGTAAAAATAAACTTAATAACCAAATCAATTATGTCTAAAATTTTGTTAATCTTGTTTACTGTCATTTTCTATTATTACACATAACTAATCTGAAGAACAATTTTAATTATAAAGTAGTTTCTTACCACTCCTTCCAAAAATAACCCAAAACATTACAGCAAATGGTATGTAGAACTCAATATACAAAAAACCAAATCGGGCAGAAGCTATTGCACACTCTCCAAGCATGTCAATGAATGGACCTAGCCATTGCAAGGTACTCAATGCTCTATTCAATCGCAACCAAGTTATTATAATAAATATTGCTGAGAAATACATTCTCATATTAAAGGCAGTACTATTTTCTGGCTCACAATACCAATATATGGTAAAGATCATTTGAACAGTTGCCATGAGTAAACAAAAAGCTTCAATCAAATTCCACCCTTTAGAAAAAAACTTAGATGATCGACGGCCTAAAATTTCAATATTGTTCTTAAGTGATATAACCTCTAAGGGCCATGCAGGATGACAAAATGGAGCATCTAATTCAAGATCAAATAACTTTGATTTTTTGTATTTCTGATTCCATTTTAGTGACACACTGTATTCCAAATAAAACTGAAAAATAAATAATACAACTTATAATTCCTAAAAAGTAAACAACAAATAAAATAATAAACTATATCTCTTAAATAATTTTTTAGAACTATAAAACAAGTTAATATAAAAAAAAAAAAAGGTAACTTAAAACAAATTAAAAAGTTAAATCTTGCTAAATTTAAATAATAAACAAATTTAAACTTTTAATAAAATATCATGTATAACTAACCTTTGCCATAAAAAGAAAAGTGAGTAATTGAGCGAAAGCAGAAATTGTAATAATTGCTTTTGAACTTAATTCCGAAGCATCTGAATAATCTCGTGGCAATGGAATAGAAGCACTAAATGTCCACAAGATAGTAAAAAGCAAATAGCAAATTATATTCAGGTACACATAAATTTTAGAAAACTTCCATTTTACTTCCAAAAATTGTAATGTTACAGGGTGAGTTATCAAGGACAGATCTTGTTGATCTATTAAAATCTAAATTAAAAAAAAACTTTCAAAAGCATATTCATGATTAGAAAAAAAAAGATTCTTTGAACTTTTGAGTGACATACTTCATTGCTATAAAATATTTTAAGTTCAATCCAAAAAAAAGAACTCACTTGTATAAATGTAGGAGGATCATAGTTAAGCCCTCGATCAGTATTTAAATTTCTCCAACGTCGCTTTCCTAAACAGCTAATATAATAATACTGCACTAACCCATCTTTTGTGACAAATTGATCTAATGCTTGTCTTCCAATATATGATGGCAATTTTTCAACAATTAAATCTATTGTGGAGGAGCCAGTTGTGCAATATGAAGCAACAGGAAGATCTAGATCCAATAAATGCAAGCACATGTTCTCAAGTCCTAAAAAGAAATAAATAATAATCCTCTGCTTTATATTGTCTAATAATAAAAAAAAAAGTAAAATAACGTGTCATAGTAATTTTAATTAGTAAAGTCAACCAGCTCAACTTTGTCAAAAATGTTAAATAAAGTAAACAAATCTTTACAAAACTAAATAAACAAAAAATTGCAAAAATTTTGGTAAAATTTGCAACTGATAAAACTTGAAATTAGAAAATCAATACCCCTTTCTGCTGCAAGATAAAAAGGACATCTGTTTCTATCATCCTTTTCTAAAGGATTTGCACCATTTTTTACCAGTATGTTAAAAGCATCCACAGATCCAGACTTAGCTGCAAAATGTATTGGCATTTGGCCTTCTCCTTTGATACTTTTATGAAATATATTGGCTATAATGGATTTCAAAAAAATAAATATAATAAACATAACAATAATTAACAAAAAATTATCAGTACCAGAAAATATTTCATAAGTAATTACAGATTGTGGCAGAGATTTGCAGAACAATTTTTAAAAAGGTTACCTAAATTAAGATATGATTTTGTGTGATTTATTGAGGCCTAATAATGTAGTTTTGACCAAAAAGTGAACAAAAATAGTATTGATTTAAAAAGTTTGAAAATGTAAGCAAAAAGAGCTAATGTGTTAAATTTGGTCTACACAAGTTTACCTACAAGAGAAATGATCAGAATATCTGGAGCGTCTAAAAATACAACTTATAAGGAAAAAAAAAACATGATTGTATTGAAAGAGCTCAGATGGCCCAAAAAGAGCCCAACTTCTGTGAACAAAAAAGTTGACAAGAAGTTCACAAAAGAATTTACCAGTAGTATCCTTTAGAAAATTGTTCATCAAGCAACTGTAGTTATAGTTTCTTGGTTAGCAATATGAATAACAACATTTCAGAATTAAACCAGTTGATAAAAAAATTATTTTTATAATATTTCAGAATTAATGTACAATTTGTCTGTCTAAAAAAAAGGATTACATTTTCTGTAACTGTCATAGATACATTGATTAAATTTACACATAGAAGAAACAGTTATAGAAGTGTAAACAAAATAAAAATGAACTTTGACAAGTAAACATTAGAATGTTCTCCAAAAATACTGCTTTTTTATTATTACTATTTCTTTTTTGAATGTTTTATAAAAAACCATCTATAAAAAGCTGTAAATTTTCATCCTTTAAAAGTTGTTAACTAATCTGATTTTTTATGGAATTTAGGAGAATTCAATAAGTTTTTCTCAAGAGTATTTGTTATGAAAACGCATACTCAGTCAAATAATTCTATTTAAGTTTCGTTAACTCCAGATTATTTTAAAAAATGTGTTTTGGAAAAAAACAAAAAAAGGCCCTTACTGCAATAAATACTTAAAACTTAACAATGCTTTAGCCTTTTTTGTAACATGAAAAATGACTATAATATAACTACCTCCATTGCGAATAAGCCATTCCACCATCTTATGATGATTTGAACTTGCAGCAACAAACAATGGTGTACGACCCCAGTTATCAGGAATGTCAATGTTAGCTCCTTTACTTTTTAAATAAACTGCTACATCAGTATTCCATTCACGCGCTACATCATGCATTAAAGATTGCCCATATTTATCCACAACATTTACATCTAAAAAAATTTTATTTCAATTATAGAATCAAAATAGCGGACACAAAAAAAGTCTTAAAATTAAATTTTTTTTAATCTGTCAATTATTTTGAATGTTGTAGATTGATTCAAATTTTTGGAAAATTATTTCTTCAGCTGATAATATTTTCTTTTAATCTACAAATTATTTTGAACGTCATAGATTCACAGGCATAAAGAAACAGTGTGGGCTACTGCCCAATTTGATGTTGCAATCAGTAAATAGTGCTGTAAAGCAGAAAAACATTAGAAATGGATAAACTGTCATAGAAAACAAACAAACAAAAAAAAAAAAAAAGAATGTCATTTGTGAAAAATAACAATGTTGTAAATGAAAAAACTTGATAAGAATAAAATACCACTAAAAAACTATTCATAGTTTCACATTGCTGCATTTTTTTTTTTTTTTTGAAGAGCACAATTGATTTTTTTCCATTTACTGAATTATTCATATTTTCGGTACTCTAGCATTATTTACTTTTTCAAAAAGCAAAATAATTGAAAACTTCATGCTTTCAGTTTTATAATAATTTTTTTTAACTTTATGCAGCACTATTACAGCCACCTGCAGAAACACCTGATACTGACAACTAGAAGTTATAGTAAAAATCGACTGATAGCTTTTAAGACAAATTTAATTACAGAAATAAGGAGTTACTCTTTGGACATTTTTCTGAAGTTAAATATTTTACTTATCAATTCAGTGTTTTAATTTTTTTTATTCCTATGAGTGTACAACATTTTTATATACAATTTTTGTTAATTATAATTTTGTTTTTTTAGAAGGAAATTTTAAGTTGTCAAATAATTCAACAGATAAAGATAAATTATTGCACAGCTTATCTATTACATTGTTAATTTATTAGTAAAAAAAAATAATGCACTTGGAATTGCACATGACCAATTCCAAATACATTTTTGTATTTATATTCTCCAGATGATAAATAATCATATATGAAGTATAAAATAGTAATTGTCTCATTTGCAACTGCATATTAGTTAGGTGAAATGATCTATGCTGTATAAGTTAAATTAGCTTTGTGCTGTATAAAATAAATTAGCTTTGTGACTGGACTGTATTTAGTTTAATAAACAATACTTTCTTATCAATAGTAGAATTGATCTCAATTCTTTCTGATTATATTAGATTATGTATATCAAAAATTACTTCTAAATGCTTTGTTAAGTTAAAAAAAAACTGATTTCAAATAAAAATTGATACACATGATTGTTTTATAAATTTGTTAACAACTTGTATGTTATATATATAATATATATTTAAATTTGATAATACAGCTATATAAGTTAAAGTACTGCCTTATAAGTTAACAAAACTCAAAGGGGATCTCATTGCACACATCTCAGCCTAGCACTCAGTCATGCAAAACATCTAAATAAACCCAAGTGAGTGTTGAGACTGATAGTTTGTAACAAATTGCTTAGAATGTCTTTTTGCAGCTAAAAACTTTGACTACTTTTGACAAATTTTATTTGCTAATCCCCCTTAAAAGTACACCACAAGTTGTCAAGTCCCAACAGTGGTCACTTTTTCTGGATTTTGCGCAAAAACTTATTTACTTTTTAAAAACAACGCAAATTTATTTAAACTTGAACAAAATAATTAAATAACATAAATTTAAAATTAAAAAAAAATAAACAATTTTGCTGTAGTTCATAATTGATGAACTTTTTGAATGAAATTGTTCTCCAAACAGTTTTGATAGTTCCTTAAAGAGAGCAATTATTTCTGGAGAATTTCTCTATTGGCAACATTTCGCACCCTAATTTTTTGGTTGCCAGCTGTGCACCATTTACTTTCATAAATTTTTCCAAAATAGTTTTAAATTTGAATTTTTCAATAAAAGCACAATTTTGCTCAAGATTTTTAAATCTATCTTATAAAGTTTAAGTAGTTTTTCATCTCTGAAAAAAATATGAATGTATTTATAACAAAATTTGACTAACAAATTTGACTGTTTTCATGATGTAAATTTTATTTTATATTTTGTTTTTAATATTTCAGCTATTATTCAAAGCCTTGAGAGAAATAAACAGACCCCATTTTAACATATGGTTCTAAATTTGACAAAATATTGTAATTTAATGCTGCTTTTGAAGTATTTAATTAAACTTTTTTTGAAAAATGTTGACAATTTAATTTAACTATGTTTTCAAGTATCACAGATGTTTGGTTTTAATTTAGTTTTAAACATCTGGCAATTATGCTTTGTGCATGCCATTGTTGCCAAATATTTTAGTACTTGATTTAAAACCTTTTTAGAATTGTCCTTACTGGAAATTATTAAAACATTTTCAGATTTTGCATATTTGCTATAATGATGGCAAGATTTACTTCACTTTGAATTTCCCAATCTAATTTTATAATTGATCAAAATAGCACAGAAATGTTGTAATTTAGTTAAGTTTCATTTTTGTTGTTATTATTTTATTATTTTAAACATTTTTAAAATAATTAGAGATACATGAAGAATAATTTTATTCTATGATTTTTTCTAGGTTTGCACTTTAGAGGTTTTCTGACCACTGTGTTCTTTCCTCTATAACAAATTTTCCTTTTAAAAATGCTTAGTTGACATTAAAGTTGGATTTTATTATTCAAAAAGAGTATGTGTAAAACCAATATATTGAAGGTCTTTTAAGCATGGTATTTTGGGTAAAAGCAATTTAAAAGTTTACTTAACAATGAATGTCGTTGTGTATTGGAAATGATAACAACAATATGTTCTTTAAGTGCAGTTACAGGATTAATTTAGGCACAAATGAGGCAGGGTTTGAGGAATGAAGGTACATGCTAGTAAATGCAATAAATCATTGTGTTGATTATAACTAAAAAATATCTTTAAATATTTTAGGCACACTATTTCTACCAAATTTTGACTAGCATCCAGAGGCTATAGCTTCAGTTCATAAATATAACTATGGGATTAAGCTATCAATACATAATATGTATATTTTATATACCATCAATATAAAACTATACAAATTTAAAAATATAGTATGATTTTATTACCTTGCAACTTTTTAATCAAATCACTTGACATTTTTGTACTTCTAATGAAAGCATCTTTTTTCAAGAGCTGCTAATACTTAAAGAGCAATGTCACAAACAGTTTTCAGTAAAACAGATTGACCTTCTTCAATTCATGGACAACCCCTGCTTATTTGGAGACAAAGAATCTTTTAGCTGCTAAAATTGAATCAGATACCTCTTTTAGGGCTTGCCTTCAATTTCCTTCAGAATTTACAACTTTTCATCATTGAAATTTCTTTTTTTTTTTTTTCTCAAGAGATTCTTCTAGTTCAATTTTCCTCTTCTTTTTTTCCATAAGCTAAATTTCTTGGGTAAATGTTAACTGTTCACATTTTCTTTCCTTCATCAAACCAACCAAATCTCTATGTATCAAAGTAATTTATAGTTTCAATAAGTTTTTTTTTCTCAATGTACAGCTTGTAAACTTAAATATTCAGTACTTTATGTGGTAACTTAAAATTTTTTGGCTGCTAAATCATCTGTGATAAGCTTTTAATTGAATGGAGCATTCAGATAATTGTAGATAAGACTGAAGCTGATGACTAATAGTTACTTAAACCCCCTTTGGCTTTTGTTGCCTTGGAAAAATATTTGTTTCTTTCCATATAGAACTTAATCATTTGTTGACATCTTTGCTTTGACTTTGCAAGACCATTTACTTTGATAAATCAAATAATTTTTTGAACAAATTCTCTCTGTCCATTTTATATAGATTTGTTAATTAAAAAATAGATTAACTTTTTTTTAGATGTAGTCTAGGCAGCATTATATAAAATAATAATGAACAACAAACATAAAATTTTTAATAACTCAAGTTAAAGTATATCAAAGAATTAAAAATGATTTACAATTCTAAATTCTATTTTAAGTTTTTTTTTTTTTATGTTTCAATTTTTTGAAAACATACAACTGCTACTCATTCTTATACTTTTACATGTGAAGCTTTTAGTCTTAAGTTCACCTCAACTCTTGCTATGTACCAGCATTCATTTTTGTTTTTTACAGTTAGAGCAAGGTCTCTATTGTGAACTTTGTCTTGAAGGATAAAATTATTTTCAACTGAACAATAATTTACAAATGATTTCTTAATTTAAAAGTTGTTGTTAAAATTCTCATAACAAATTATCACAAAAAAGCTCCTTACCCCCCCCCCCCCTCCCTTGACACGTGAGGAAATATAAGGACAATTTTTCTTAGTATTTCATTTTTATTTTACATTTTTTATGTTAAAAAGTTATATAACAATTTTTGTGAATTCTTTTGTGTAAATGCTTTTTCATTTTTTTTTTTCTTTGGACTCTTATTTGAGGTCTTTCTTTTATTGTAGCAATTATTAAGTTTTTTAGCCCATAATTGTCCTTTTATTAGTTGATTTTATTAAGGAAGTATCTTTTGCACCTCAAACTTAATACTAATTTTAGGATGAATTAGAGGAACAGCAAAAGGAAAGAGTTAGGAAAATAAGAAATGCAAACAAAAAACAAGCAGTAATTAAGTAATAGTAGATTTATGTTTGAGTACATTTATATCTCTTTTTTTTTTTTACACTAAATATATACTTTTAAATAATATACATATTACATATATTATTTTAGTTATATATATACTGGAATATACATCTACAAAGTTAGAGAAAATAACACAACCTGAAAGAGTTTAACTTTGCTGTAAAAATATTAATTATTCAATTATTGTATAAAGATCAAGCACAGCCACCATTACCTTTTTCCAAACATTTAGTGACCTTTTAAGAATCCTTATTCAAACCTTCCATAGTTATTTTTTTGTTTTTTAAGTTCCCGATTTCTTGTTTTTTAATGATTTTATATTTTCTAACTATTCGCACAGGGCTATTTTTAATGTATTTAAATATTTCAGATAACTAAGTAAGATTTTTTATTCAATAAGTAAAAACTGTTGTTTTTAGATAACATTGTTTTTTTAAAAAGATTCAACAAACTTAGTGAGACGTTACTATAAACATATAATCAACTACAATTCTTGAAAATGTTAACTTAAAATTAAAATTAATTGAAAATGTTACTTATGAAAACTCTATTCCTCAAGTTAACATTATCACCCAATACTTAGCTTGTTAGATTAAAAAAAAAAAGTAGTTATGTTACTTTAAAGGTTTAAAAAACAGATTAAAAAACTGATAATCTATACTTTCAGCTTATCAACTTAATTTATAAACCTTCCTTAATAAGAAAAATTATTACCTCCTTGTTTAAGTACATGATCTACAAACTTGTAATCAAAATAAGCTTCCTCTTCCTCTCTTAAACAAAGATGTATAAAGTAATTGATTAAAGCTGTGTTGGCATCATCTGAGGACTTATATTCTATATCATATTGACCCAATTTAACTTCATCAAAAAATGACGATGAAACTTTAGAAATATCACTGTTTTTTCCTTCATATTCTGAAAAAATAAAGCCAATTAGCAGTAGTAAGTGAAATAAATAAAACTTTTACCATTAAAAAACTAATCAACATATATACAGCTATGTTAAATAAAATTTTAAATTTGAAAATTTTTTCCGCAGGGAAAAAAAGAAGATTTATTATACTTTATTTTACCAAGTAAAAAGAACGTGCTTTACATATTGCTATTAAATAAATTTCCTTCTGAAGCTTTTTCCAAGCACTGTTTAAGGATGATTTTACCTTTTAAATGCTAGAAAAAAATCCTGAGACATTGGAAAATAAACACTATAATTGGATCGTAGAGTAGCTAAAATAACAAATATTCAGCCATGTATTACCTTCAGAAAAATCAAATATGACTTGTAAATACCGGTAAGTATTACTACAGTCTTGATTTTCTGTCTACAATCGATAGTCTACCTTCATACCATAAATATCATTTTGTTTACAAGATTTTGTAAACACTCTGAGCATCTTCATTCACATATACATATTCATCTGTTTAGGTTTGAGTCCAATGTTGTAAGGACATTTTTCTGAAACTGGTTCAATCTGAATTAGAGATTTGTAAAGATGACCCTTTAATTTGTGTTCTGTATTTCTTGATGGAGAAAATGGTTGGATTCAAAAACCAACCAGGAGCACTTCACAAAGCAAGATATCTTGGATGGCAAAACTAATTTTTTTTTATTAAACTGTCTGTTAGAGGAACAGATTCATAATCTCTGACACAGCAATATTAAAAAAGAAGGAAATTCTGACAACCTTGCTAAGCTGACATATAGTGTCTGGTGAATGTTGTACAGTTCAAAAACAGATGCTCAGTGAAACAACCTGGATGTTACTTTGCTCTCTGCTGATGTATACAGATGGACATCATTATGTCTCAACATCATTTTTGCAAGATTTCAATTACAAATACACTAACTAATTTATAGTATGCAGCTAGACTCATATTTTCTAAGCTAGGATGTTGCAGAATGGCGTTATTCAGCTCTCTCTCAAGTCTTGATGGGAAATTTTTAAGGATTAAATGTTGTGAACAAAAGCCCTTAACCAGGGGCAAACTCCTATTTCCTAGCAATTGCAAAGAGTAAAGAACATTATCAGAATGTCTTGCAAGTTAAGTAACAGCATTGAACAACTGATAGAGACTCTTTTATAAAATGATGCATATATACCTTTTAGTGTTTTTATATATTCTACTCTGTAGTTAATTGTCATGCAGTATAATTGCAAAATAAGTACAGATTGTCTAAAATTCTACATAATGTAATTTTAAAGTTATGATTTTTTTTAACATGGTCAATATTCTAATGTACCATCGAAAATTAAATAGATTGGTGGACCACATAATTGATGTCCAATTTTATTGAAGCTTTGTTTGGTATGGTTTTTTACAAAATGAAAGGAAAAAAAAAAAAAAAAAAAAAAGGGGGGGGGGGGTAAGGTGCATGCACGCTACTATGGGCCGGAGTTAAAAATACAGTGTTTAAAGATGTTAACCCTACCTTTTTAATAGATTGAAGTATTTTTTCTTATCTTCTATAAAATTTATACAGTTTATTTGTACTACATTCATTTCTTTAATGTACTGCCATTTTTTAACACAATATGATGAATACATTTATTTCCTTTAGTTATCAAAAAGAAGATTATAGTCATGATAGTTGCTAGTATTGTTACTAGATATCACTATATGTTGGGTACTTGTAAAAAAAATTTATTTTAAAATGCAGTTTTATTAACATAGTAATTCTCATTATTCTAACAGTATACAAATTATATCTGTACGATATAAGTACTTAAAACGTTGATGCTAAATTCTGTTATTTTTTTACAAGGAAATTTTCAAGAGTTTTATTGTGTAGAGTAAAAAAATTATTTATCTCAAAATAAGACTTAGACTGAATGAACATAACTAAAACAGTTTTGAAAAGAAAGAAAAAAGAAAAATACAATTAATTGATTATACTATCTTATATAATTAAATGTATTTAGATATATCAACGAACGAATTAAATTTTTTTAAATCTATTTGTTTAAAGCAGTTAAGGAAGCGTTTTTATTGAAAATGGTTAAATTAGGCGTCGGTGTTTCTTCATTAAAAACGGTTAAACATGAATCAAGTACTGACTTCTATATTAGTCATTTGAAAAGATCAAATTTGAAATAAATTTTAAATAAATTTTAAATAAATTGACTTTATATATATAAAGACACAGTGTTATAGGATTTCATAAAAAAATTTGACAACTCACATATCTTCGATCACTTTGTTTCAACTCTTTATTACATTGCGCAATAGTGAATATTCAATTATTCATATTTAAAAATCCTGAGCACTTAACTATTTTTTATTACAAATTTATGTAGCTACTTAATACAAATTTGTAACACCAAAATCCTTTGCTGCTTTTAATGCATAAAAAGTGTTATTTTGATTGTTGACAATCTGAATAATTTTTAAAGAGTGATATTGAAGTTTTAAAAAAATTATTAATTTTTTAGTAATTTTTTTGATTTGATTTTAATTTAAAAATGTTCAAGCAAACATTTTATCACTGTATGTCGACAAGTAAGATGAAACTCAAATAACCTTGTAAAAAACAATCAAAATGTAAAATCAAATCAAAACCAGAGCCCGAACCGAGCCAAAATCTTAGCTGAGAGCAAGCAAATAACCCTTTCGAAAATATTTACGGCGTAATCGATTAATCGAACAGAGCTGTTCAAAAATTTTTGTTATCGTAGAATCAATAGAGCTTTTTTAATCAGTTTGGAATAAATTCAGTTAATCGATAACTAACGCCATATTAATCTTAAATATTTTAACGTCGACTATTAAACTCTTTAAACGAAATTCTAATTCGAAGTTTATTCTGTAAAATCAATTAATTGAGAAGTGTTGCGAAAGTAAACTTGAAGTAAACTAAAACTTGATTTTAACAAGTTAAACCACCTTTTGTCCCATAGTGCACCGGTATTGCAGAACTTTTTATTTGCGAAAAACTTTTTTAGAAAAACTTTTTGTTTGAAATACAATTTAAGAATAAGAGAGCAATTTTATAGAACTTTTAAGTCATAAATAATTTTTAAGAATTTTTTTTTTAATTTCAACTAATTTAATCAGCTTTAGAATATACTTAATTTAAAGGCAATGGTATATATAAAACACATATAGTAAAGATAAGTATAAGATGTTAGTGATATTTGCTGGATTTATATTACTCTGCAATCAAATATCTAAAGTTTATTACAATGTTAATTAAAAACGTTTAAAATTATTCAACTTAATTTAATTTTGAATGGGTGGGAGTAAAAGCTATTAAAATTAAATCAGATTAACCGGATGTTGTTACATTTACAAGTACATTAAAAGCCTGTTATTTTGAACTCACAAGGGACCAAAGATTTTACTTGAAATAACGAAGGTTCGAAATAATTGAAAGTTTACATAAAACATTTAAGTTGGGTAAAAAAAACAAGTAAAAAATGTTTTTAAAGACTTAAAATTATGTATTCTAAAACTTTTCACTATTACAATGCAGGACACTCTAATGGTATTTCTTCTAAAGCATCGCAAGCAATGATTAACCCTTCATCTTAGTCGCTAATGTTTTTGCTGTCAAAAATTCTTCAAAAGTTTTAGAATTTGTAAGTGGTGGTTTTAACCTGTTATTCTGGTCATCTTGCGAATCATATTCTTATGATATTTTGCTTTCAGTGGTTTTTTGATGCCTTGATCCAAAGGCTGCGCTGTTGATGTGGTATTTAGGCGTAAAAAAAGATAAATAATAGATAAAAATATTTTCATAATTTTAAATTTCAGATACCAGGGTGTGCGGGGCAATTATTTTAACTAATGCCGCACTTCTTAAATCAGATGCAAATTTTCGATCTAGTTCTCGCAAACTGCAGGGACTTTCCTTTACACATGTAAAAAAAAAGGATTTTCCATATTAATGAACAAATTCGTAGAATTTCAAAAAGAAAAATGAAAATAAAAAGAGCGCTTCTTCTGATTTTTATACTAGTTAAGAGTTTGTAAACCGTATACCAAATTGAATTCTCTTCGAATTTGTCGGCGATGTCTGTAGATTTTAAATTATTATTTGAAACCTTCACTCGTTTATAATTTTATTGACAATAGACAAGTGTTGTTGTAGACGGATTTAAATTTTCTCCTGATGACGTAACAGTATTACCACTTGGGACCATTTTATAAAAAATTTGAGAGCAAATAGTCCGACCGTATTAACCGCAGCGGAAAAATGTGCTACGGGCGCAATGACACCAGCGGTTTAATAAAAATAATTTTCCCGACCGTACAACTCTTTTCACTGTAACTTTTTCCGACTGTAAAGTTTAAATTTCCTTTGATATCTTTGACTAAACAAACAAAGATTCTGAAATTAAAAAAACCTTAAAAATTTTTTGTCTACATTTTAAATTATTTGTATCAAAATGGTGAACAGAAAGATGCATAAACCTGAGGCCAAAAAAATCAGATTGCTCATTTGCTTATATAAAATAATAAAGCTCATTTGCTTATATATATATAAATATATATACATATATATATATCAACAAATATATATATGTATATAGTTGTTGTTTTTTTCTTCTTTTAGGAATAACTTCTTCAGCAAAGATTTCTATATCCAGATCAGAATCTGAACTGTCAATGTCATTTTCTGTATCAAAACTGCCTTGATTATATTATAATACTATTTACTATTATTATATTATATTATAATATATTATTATTATTGTTATTATTTTTACTATTATTATTATTATTATTATTATTATTATTATTATTATTATTATTATTATTATTATTATTATTATTATTATTATTATTATATTATTATTATTAATATTATTATTATTAATATTATTGTTATTATTTTTACTATTGTAAACAATACAAAAAAACAAATCCTTCTTTTATTTGAGGCACAAATTTAATATTTAATTTACTGGCTGGTATTACAGATTCGAAGAAAATTCCGATACTTGAAGCGGAAATTTCCTTCGATTAACCCGAAGCATATTAGAAATTACGGTCGTGTTTTCCGCTCAAATTTTTTTTACAGAATTGATTTTTGGCTCCGCTCGTGATAAACGGTCGGAATTAGTTTTGTAAAAGTGACCTTAGCACTTGAAAACGTTCCGCTCGGTGCAGGTCAGTGGAAAATACAGAAACTTTCTAGTGTTAGTTTGGCAAGAACGGGAAGTATGGTTTGATTGCTTTTCCACCATTTTAACGAACTAACGTTACCATTTTTAACAGTTCGCCGCAAATCCAAGAAACCCTCTAGCTCTAATTATAATATCGCAGATGATACCAAACGCTAACGAAGTATATCCCTTTTCAATTGTCAATTGTGTGTTGCATAGTTTGCATTTTGCTACCATGTTGGCATCATTTGATTAACTTTTTCTGTGTAAATGTGAATCGAAAAAGGAGATAAATTTTTAGACATATTTCACAGGCTTTAAAACTAAATGGCTTCTTTAACAACAAAAATCCCTTTGTGAAAATTATCTGAAAAAGACTTCTCCTAAGGTGTATTGATTTTTGTTAAATTTGGAATATCATTATATAAATAGATAATCTAAAAGAACATTTATTTAAAATGTATTTGCTCATAACTTAATCATTCTAACACACACACACACACACACACACACACACACACACACACACACACACACACACACACACACACACACACACACACACAAACACACACACACACACAAACACACACACACACAATTATTCATAGATATGTACAGTAAAAATAGTGTAACAATCTATTTTGATTGGTTGATTATCAGTTTTCAAAGATTTATCGAGTTTGACAAATAGTTTTATCCACGGTGTTCAAAAGAATTTAAGAATCCACAAAGTTTAAAAGCATGTTGAAGGGGGATACTACAACTTCACCACGTTTTGGTAAAGTTGTAGTGTCCTCTAGTTGGAGGAACACTACAGCTTTACCACGTTTTTCCTTTATAAGTTTGTAACAACATTGTTTTTCTGCATGTCCTAATCAATGAGTCGATCTCGAAAAAGTACACTTAAAGATGCAGTATGTAAATCATAATTGGAATATATATTTGCATCATATGATATACTTAAAAAAAAACGAGTTTAAAAAGTTCATTTTAATCTTATTTTATGAAAAACTTTAGGCTTACCTTGTAACATAGCAATTTTTAATAACTTTGGGCTTTTCGTTTCGACGTTATCAGTCGGTGAACTTCGCTTTTTTGAAGTTTCTTTAGCCGATTTTTCTCGGTACGGGTTATAATGAAGCTCATCGTTTATAGTTTTTTTTTGGTTTAGCTTATCTAGCTCGTTTTCGATTTGCAGAATTTCTTTAATGAAATTCTGTTCGCTATTTTCAGAGATTTTATCTTCCTGCAATTTATCATACGCAGGGTTGTTGTAAAACATTTTTAAAACAGAATTTAAAACCTTACTTGTCCGCCATTTAACTAAACCATGTTACAAACTTTGCAAATCTTTAAAATATATAAATCCAATATAGCTAATCGCTTGCTTCAATCTCTTTACCTGAACAATCAAATAAAACATTTTTTTGAGCTTTGTTACGTTTTATTAGAGTATTTAATTCGAGCTCGAAGCTTTAAATGACGTTTGACTCATTTTAATACTTAAAAGCTATTACTTTATGATTTTACACAATATTTAATTGTAAGTAAATAATAGATTAATATGGCTGCATGCTTTATTTTTTAACAAAAAAAAAACTGGTTCATAAAAAAAAAAGCCCTTTAGCTATGGCTTTCATCCACTACTAGCATTAATACTTTTACTGAAGTTTTCGTTAATCAGATGATGATACTTTAAGAGAATGTCTTTTTGTGAAGTGAAAATAACTTGGCAAGTTTGCAAGCCCAACACTTAAGGTGTCCAAATTTTTATTTATCTCAAGCTCAAACATGATGAAATGTATCATGAAAATGCGAAAATTGACACAACAACAGACTTAAAAAACCCCACATAAGGTGCTAAATTTGATGAATTCAATCATCTGTAAGCAATTGAAAAAATCAGACAAAAGGCGTTTGAAACACAACAACCTTTGAGACAATTATACCTAAGTATAAATAGACACGTTCAAAAAATGATACAGACTTTTCCTAAATGTGAATAAATACTTTAATAGGAGTACGAAGAAGCCCAATCGTCCACGTTTCAAACTTATTGTAAACTCAAATTCAAAACGGTGAAGGAATAAAAGAGAACCAAGATAAAAACGTCTTCCGCAACAAAAAATATGAAGAGGGTTTTCTTCTATATCTAAAAATGCTAAACGACTTAGTTAAAAACGACTAAAGAAGTTGAGTTATTTTTGAACTAGTGAGCAAAAATTGGGTACTGTTGCTGAAAATCAGACAACAGTTAAATTAGCTAACTGCTGGATATTAATCCTGTTGTATTAAAACCACTTTGTTTAGCTAACCGGTCGGTGATAGCATCATCCAGCATTTGAACAGTTATGTAGAAAGACATTTCTACAGAACTTATTATAGAAGAAATAGTTTTAGTAGGTTTTTAGAAGAAATAAATTTAATAAGTTTTTAGGAATTCGACAAGAAATTGTCTTTCCTCACCTCCTACTGAATTTTTTGAACATGTCTAAGTTTGTTGAAATTTTAAACTAACGCCTGAAAACTATGAGGTTATACAATCAATTACGACATTTCGTATAGTGGCGAGCATGAGGTGCTTTTCTTTGGGTGTAATTACATCCGAAGAAAAACACCTGAAGAAAACAATCGCAGCTTAAATCTTTTTACTTTCAGACTGCAATAATTGATCTTTTATTTTCTTAATTTTTTTTTTTGTCTCAAGTTTAAACCAATATAGGATAAAAGTTGTCTAGACTTAAGCCCACTGTGCAACAACCAAATTACTCGATAAACAAATTAAATTTTCTATAGAGAAATTATTAAAGCGTTAGATTTTTTAACATGCTTTTTTTTAGCACTCGAGCAACTCAAGAGGGATTATAGATTAATTCCATTAGACGTTTCGTTTATGACAAAAGATGTTTTGTTAAACGAGAGAGCTTTAAACTGGCCATTTAAATTCATTAGAAACTGAAACGGCCTAACAAACACGGTTGATAAACCTTTCTATTTCGCTGTCTGATTTCTTTCTAACAAATTATGCTTAATTCTTAACATTTTTTCAAAAGCAAACTGTAATTTTTTTTATGTTATTTTTAATACGAAAAATATTAGCAAAACTTCATTACACAGATGCTATCTTAATTATTAAATGGATGTTGCTGGGTTTTTGTTTTTTTTTATAAAAAAAACTTTTGAGGGTCGCCATTTTATTCAAAGATATGAAACAAATGAGTAAAAAAGAAAAAACGAGCTTATTGATTAATCATCGTTTAGTAGAATCTTCGAAATTTCAACTTCACCTTGTTATTTATGTAAGAGGAATTATTGAAAGCCATTCTAACTTTGATTTATTGGATTATTAAATAATACTCAATTTCAGTGTAACTTGATAAATTTATCAATTGTTGTTGTATTTAATTTAAATTAAATTTTTGAGGTTTTTAATTAAAACGTCGTAAAAAAATGATCGAATTGGATCTTCGTTTGGCACGCAAAAGAAAATTTCTTTTTACAACAGGCTTTATCAAATAATTTCATGATACGTGAACAACGAAACGCCTTAATAGCGTTATTTGAGTAGCATGAACGTGTGAAACATCGAACACTTATTGCTGCTTGCATTCTTGTGGTTTATCCTGGAAGTAAAAACAGTTCGCAAGTTAACAGTTTACAAAATAAAACCAAATTTGTTTGTTCATATTAAAATAAAAAAATTTAATCTAGACAGGAAAGAAAACTTGAACATGATATGGCGAAAAGATTGTCCGTTCAAGTTAAGCACCGTCGTTCGGTTTTTCCGGTTATTAACGATTAATAACGAGTAAAGTACTTCTATACTTGTCATTTGAAAAAAATCAAATTTAAATAATTCATTAATTCATATAGTTAGAACACAAAACTATAAAATTCCGAAAAAAAAAAAAAAATTGCGGTACCTCGCATACCTAATTTTGTCTCAATCTTTCAAGACATTGCATAGAATGGCTATGAAAACTTATTTTTACAAATTTTAAATAAAAAATAACGCCGATGCTTTGTTTAGTATTGTAATGCGACGATTATTCTGTCTAGTTAATCTAAATAAAGATAATAAGATTAAACCTACCCCTGCAGCAGGTTTAAAGTCGGGATCATTTTCATCGTCGTCGTCTTCATCGTCATCGTTTTCATTCTCATCGTCACCCTAAAAAGAGTTTTAAGCGTTTAATAAACACACTATATTTAATTGATAATATCAAAACATATCATCAGTTATTTATTGACAACAAGTCAGCAGAAACAATATCATACTAACCTCTTCGTCCTCAAACTAAAAAATAAAAAGTACCATAACGTGAAAAACTTGAATTTTTTAAAACTTTTAAAAAGATTTTAATAGCTGACAATTTTTTTTTTTAAAAAATTTTAAAACAATTTATCAATACTTCATCATCACTATCTTCTTCTATAGCTTCTCCAGTAAAATACAAAACAGCCTACAAGAATTTAAAAATGAAATACAAGAAATTTAAAATAAATATAAAAACCTAATAAAACATAAATTAACAATTTAAATCAAACAATTCACCAATAATCAAAATAAACCTTATCCTGGATATTTGGTGTTAATCACTCTACATCTGGAAAAAAAATTTAACTTACTTTAGGAATCAACCTTTCTCTGAAAAAATGACCAATTTCAAAATCAGCAGCAAGGATAGCTTCAGTTTCTTCATCCTAAAACAAAAAAATAAACAAATAAAGAATATAAACAATATTACAATCTAGTAATAATTTTTTGAAAAAGTTTTTACCAGCTCATCTTCCTCTTCTTCAGGTACTAAAAACATAGAAAAAATCAATATATACCTTTAAAGCTGCTCAGACCATTATTAATATCTATATTATATCAGAGTTGATGTAATATAAATATTAATAATTTTTTAAAATAATTACTTTTACAATCAATATTAATAGTTCCGAAGATTTAAAAAAAAAAAAAAATCACAATTATACAAAAAGTGTTAAAAGTTGTGGGTGTTATAAACCAATGTCATTGAGCGTTTTTAAGAATTTGGAAATTTAAAGCACAATTTATGTTATTGGAAACTTCCTAGTAGCTTGACCTGTAAATTAACTTAAGATTTGATAACATAGCTTGAATCAAGTATTATCTATCCTGTATTTAATAAATTATATGAAATGTTTCCTTAGATTTAATTGAAGTAATCAATAACACTCAAGCAACTTTTTTTTCAATACAACAGAGCCTTTTGAAAAGTGACAAATTTGAATATCATATTTATTGTAAACAGAGATTTATTTCACCAAGTTATATTAAACTATTTTAATTAAAAATAAATAAACTACCTTCTGGAGGGTCAAAGAAGTTAAAGAATGAATCAGTTTGTACAGTTTTAGTAACAATTCGTGTTTGACCTCGCCCTTAAAAAAATAATCAACCTCAGATAGAAATCAATTGCAAAATAAAATTAAAAAAAAAATGTAAATAAATTTTTTTGTTAAAATGGGGAAAAATTCAATTTCATTGAAACATTAATGAATTACCCTTATGTTTCTGCTTCTTTTTAACCTGCTTTTGAGTAACATTTTTGCCTGGATTCCAGTCAATTTTACAACTATAAAAAAAAAAAAAAAAAAAAAAAATTCAATTATCATAAATATAAGTTAATAATGAATTAAAAGTAAATAATTTAATCATTTTAATAAATTTTAAACACTCAGTTTGATCAGGAAAGTACTACAATACAATCTCTATACATATTTTAACTAATCTTAATTTCAATTCATTAAGTATTGTCCCATAAAAGAAGCTTTTAATAACTGATGAGAACAGAATTTTTCTCTTAAGGTACCACAAAAGCTATAAACTGCCATAAAGTAAACATTACCCTGTAGAAGATACAATATCTGGTCCCTCAAATGAAAATGGATCATCTGCATCAGGCTCTGATTTCATTTTGTATGTTTTTGTTAAAACCTGAGAAAAAAATTATCCTAAATTGAATTTGTTTAAGCTGATTTGTTAAGAATTTAAAATTATTATCAACCTTAAAATATTTACAATAGCACTCATTAAGTATTTATGGATGATTCAAAATTGTGAATATTGACACATATCTTGTATCCTTTATAATGAGGACTTAATGTTCATAGAAAAATAGATCAATTAATTTGGAATAATAGCTGTAAGATCTATTTTTAAATTAATACAAACATTGATTAAAATAACTGAGTAAAAATTCAGGTTACTAACTCTTAAGGATTTTGTGTATACCATGAAGTAAAAAGGGCATAAGCCAAAAATGTCAGTGCATGTTTATTCATGTCAAGCAGCTGAGATTTATACATTTTATATAGCATTTTTTAAATCATGACTTATCAAAAAATTAATTAAATAACTTACATTATTTGTGAAATATTCATTTGGTGAAAAGACAAACTCCAGAACAAAACCCTGAAAAATACATTAAAAATACTTTTCAAATTGTGAGTTAAGTTTCTTAAATGTTGAGACCTTACATCAGTCTAAAACTTTATTTCCACATATTATTATATTGTAATATATCCTTTCACAGTTGATGCAAATTCCTGCATTTTTTTTTTTTTTTTTAATTATAAAAAGGATATGATGAAATAAACAAGCAAAAGAATACTTAACATATAGACAGGTTTTTAACAATATTTAAAGATTTAAGATATACTAGGCATGAACACTTGGCATGACAAATTCAAAAAACTTAACAACTTTTAAATATATACAATAAATATATTCACTTATATATATTACATATATATAATAATCTCCAATATTATTATATATTCCATACCATCCCTGAATCATCAGAGTCATCTTTTTTGCCAGTAAAAATAAGTCTAATATCGATGAGGTGTTTTAAAATAGGTTCATCATGCTCCTACAAAAAAATTTTTTTTCCTGATCAGAAATTACCACACCATAAAGAAAATTTCTAACACATTGAAAAATAATTTGTGGCGAAAAATACAATGGTTTATTAATCAATTGTAAGAGGTGCCATTTAAAAAAAAAAAAAGATGTAAACACAAGTCAGATGAGAACACTCATGATTAAGTGAAACCATGTTTTAATGTTAGCTTAAAAAATTTAAAACACAACACAACTCTGTGGCAATTTTACCATCCTTACAACTATGAGTGAAGTTAACAATTCTAAGAAAAAATCATACAAAAAATAGTTATAGAGCTAAACACTGATTAAGATTTTTCAAACTTAGTATTTATCCATACTTTATGAGCTCCAATACTTGAAGCCTTATTAAGCATAAATGTTTACCTGAATCATTTCACTAAGTATTTCAACATTTTTCATTGCAGTCAACCAAAATTCCGGAATTCCTTTTGTATTTTCATCTACTTTTAGGCTAGATAAAACCTTTTCAGCTAATTTTTCTTCCTCAGATTTTTCTTTTGGATTTTCTGCTACATTCTTCTCCTCTGCTTCTTCAACAACATCTTCTTCACCTGGTTCAACCCATTTAGATTCTTCTTCAGTAGGTTCATATGAAGCATTTACAATGTCCTTTCGTTTTTCATAGAGTGGCTTAAAGAGCTCAGCATACTTCATTTCTAACAAATGAGCTTCTTCATAAAACTTTCCTTCAACTTTTGCAAATTCAACCTGAATGTTTTTTAAAGCATTAATTCTCCGCTTTACACAATTTGGCAAAGTTTCTATATAGCCTGTTCCTTCTCCTACAAGTCCATTGAGTTGAGCTTGGACAGCTGCTAAGAGTTGCGGATTTTTCAATATCTCTTCAGTATTAAAGCCTGAAAAATTTAATTTAAGAGTTTAAATAAAAAAATTAAATACTTAAAAGGCAGTTTAAAGCTTGATAAATACTTTCAACATGAAAAAATGCTGTATTACAAGCTGCATTGTATTAGTAAAAATGTTGTATTACAAGCTGCATTGTATTAGTGTACTATGTATACCTTCTCCAGCATCCTGCCTCGTTTCAGAAGACATACTGTTGATGAATGTATCTAAAAAAAAAAAAAAAAGCTAAAATCAACAAAGATTAATTCGATTACTATCCAAAAATACAAAAGCAACTATGCATATAGCGAATGTGAAGTGAAGCCTATCTACTTTGCATGCGTTTTTCCCTTGAGCTTTTATATAAACTTCTAAAAATCATCAAATTAAATCTTTGAATTTATTTTCCATTTATAGAGTATTTACCTGACACCTGTAGACAAAAGTGGAGTCGATTAGCCTAACCTTCTGTCCAACTTACAGTGTTTTTAAGAGAAAGATGTGATCACGCTTCTGCTTAAGAACGCATGCGTCAATCATTCGCGCTCAGGTCAAAAACATTGCGTCGTATTGTAGACATTACTCCTCATTCTTTAAGTATTAGGATAAAAATAATGATAAAAAAGGGGAGGAAGGAGGTTGAGTTAACGGCGTAATCTTTTATTACTTGAAGTGATCTTTTATATCAATTAATTTTTAAATAATTGGTTAATAAAAATTACGTTATTGTAAACCAATTGGTTACGTTATTTTTCAATAAGGTTATTTTCGGTAGAATTTATAGTTGCTTTGTCAAAGTTTAGGATAGCACATAGGCAAAGGTTTTTCTAAACTTTTAGTCTTTTATGGAGTGAAAAGTCAAAAAATGTATGGCCTGGATTATATAGTCACTAATTTGGGACAGTAGTAAAGATTAAAAAGCGTAAATGTTAAAAGGTTAACATACATTATCATTTTACAAAAATCATTTTGTCAAACTGAATAGATTAAAAATCATCATTCTGACATCTAGAGTCTCAAGTACTAAATCACTGAAAAAAAAAAAAACAACGGTATTTTCTCACTAAAGATGTGCGGGTTTGTAAAAAGATGGTTTTAGTTCATAAAAAACGCGTGTTTACATTTTTAACGGATTTTCGTGAAAATTTGCCAAAAATGTTGATTCTCCAACAAATGCTTTGGTAAACTTTATTATGTAAATTAAATATTCTGAAGTAGGAATTATTGTTTTTAAAAAAGTCAGATTTTAATAGAAATAAAAAGCAAGATCCCTTTTAAAGTAAAAAACCGCTACAGCGTCCCTTTCCACCCGCTGACCCTGTTTTTTCCCGATCTGATTCAGACTATTAAAGTTGATGAAGTTGCAGGACCTAAGTCTAATTTTTTTTAAACCATCATTCAAGAGACTTCCAATTTCATCTGAACCTGAAAGTAATAAATGAGTTGGAGTTATACTTATTAGTTAACAATACGTAATTTAAAAAATTAACAATTAATTAAATAATTTTTTTGTGTTTTTGTTTCCTCGAACGATGTTTGCAACAAATCTGAAAATTACTAAAAATTAAGTACGAATCTTTTAACCAATTACTTCTTTACTCTGAAAAAACAGTTCCATAAGCAATTTGATAAAATTCTAACAATTCGATATTAAACTAAAAAGCAGTTTCATTTTTGGGAATAACCTTCAGTGTAAGCCATTCTTACACCATAAAACCTTTGAAATCAAAGTTTATTCTACAATAAGTTTCTTCATTACGAATGTCTTACTTCATAGAAAATAATTCTAAATAAAGTTTACTTTTTTTTAGAGAAATATTTATTTAAAAGATTTTCAGTTCTTTTCTGACAATTTCACAATCTGTCTGTTCAAGAAATTACAACATTTTAGAGAACTATCTTTTAAAAGTACCACCAGGGCATTTCATATTCGTTGCTTGGAAATCAGCATCTACATGCTGACAGATGGAGAAACCATTTTGGATGTAATATTCTCTTAGAGTTTCTACAACAACATCTATTTGCCCTATATTATATGAGGAATTTGCTATACAAAAGGATGTTGTGCTTCAAGTTCAATTGGAACCAACACCCTGCTGCTATTAAAAACATCTGCCATCTTTTTAGTTTTTTACGATGCTTTCTTTAATTTCGCATCTTTATCTTTTTTAGCTTGTAACGTATCAACTACTTTTCTTATTGAGCTTTTGTTTTTCAAATTGATTTTAAGCAGAATGCAGAAAATAAAATGGTAAAGGGTCTATTTTTTCGGAGAATATTGTATGGTTTATATGTATGTAGAACATAGTATGGTTCTGCGCAAGGGTATGAGATCTGTTTGCTTTTTGCGATTGGCGCCACTACACTATCACTGACATCAAATCCCATACCAGTCCCAGATAAATTTGTCAAATCCGCGTTATTTCTTTCAACAGATGTTTAATTGAACTTTAGAAAACTTTATTTTGCTGAGATTTCGTCAACCGTGAGATTAGTACTTATTATACTTTTAGTTAACTAAGCAACTGCAAATATGAGTATGACAATATCTACGAGATTAAACGATAGCACTGATGAGTGCATATATATATATATATATATATATATATATATATATATATATATATATATATATATATATATATATATATATATATATATATATATATATATATATATATATATATATATATATATATATATATATATATATATATATATATATATATATATATCCTCTACCTCATAAAATTGTTGATATGAATTTTTTTTTTCTCTGAGCCCAAAATTTTTGGAATGTTTTTTTTTTAATTCTGCTCTGATATTTCCGCTTTCACGGTTTTATATACGAATATAAAACCGTGAAAGCCCTAATATCAGAATATAAAATAATATGTATTTCTTTAGCTTTTATGTATACACAAGTAAAAATAAATAAATAAGATTTACATATTCATAAAGAAAAACTTATAAAGGATAAGAATAAAGTTAACTGCAACTATTTAAGTACAAATGGTGGAATGATAATATGTTAATCTGCTAAATATCTTAATCTCTCTCCTTTTCTTTTTAACTTATAAATTTCAATGAAAGTTTATGATCAATGCCTGTTTTACAAAATTTACTTTTTCTTTAATTTAGTAGTTGGTTTTCCTGTAATAGTATTTTGATTCTGCATTTCTATATTTTCAGATTTTAATAGTTTGGATAGTAAAAAAAAAGGAAACAATATACATTCATATATATATATATGTAAAATGCTTATATATATTTATATAAATGTATTAATTTGTTGTATTTGACAATGTGATGGAATTTTTGTTTGATGTTAATATAGTATTACCAAACTCAATTACTGTAATTTCAAGTTCAGATGTTACTGACTCCAGCAGTTCGCATTTCTTACCAAATAATAATAGGTATATTGTATTTGTTTTTTTAAGATAAATTTTTGATATCATTTAGTGAGCATCAAATGTGTTTTTAATGTATCATAGGAAATTTTTTTTCCAAAAAATCATTTATTTTTAAGGTTTTGAATAAATTTTTATGCTTTAAAAAGTAAATCAATTAGTTATATCAATTAAATATACAATAAACATATCATTTTGTGGGCTAAAAATAATATAAAACTTAACCTGATTTGCAGTATTTAAATTTATTTTAAACTAAAATAACTATTATGCCTTTTGTGATCAAAGCATAAAAGAAATTGTGATGAAACTTAGCAATAATATATGTGACTGTTTCATGTGGTGTTCAATAGTTTTAATAGAAATTTATTTTGTTATTCATCCTTGACTGATTCACTTAATGTTTTAATGCAATTTTACAGCAAATCTCTCTAAGGCAACTTTAAGGCTATTCCCTTCAATGCAAATTTAAGGCAAATCCTTTCTCTGCAGTGTCATCTACCAAATTAATACATGAGACAAATCAAAATAGACTTTTTTTTAAAAAAAAAATTGATATGTTAATCAAAAAAAGCCAATGCAGCATTGGTTAACAATAGATACCAAAAAATATCTCTTATTCCTTTAAATTTATCATCTTCCTACTTTAACATTGTCTTTTGCTTTCTACCTGGCATGATGAAGGACACCTGAAGGTTTAAATCTAAAATCATTTCCTTGTTTCTTAAGAGCTACTCTTGACCCCATGTTACTATATTGTAGAGTAACTGGTTTCTTGGTTTTCCTTTTTTCAGGCTTTAGTATTATTGCATCTTTTGTATGTTTGCTTTAATACTTTCATTTGTCATTATAGGTAGGTTTACCATTTCATATCCGAATATTTTGCAGTGGCAGAGTGTCTCCTTCATCTTTTTGCAATGATACATAAGTATTAATAGCATCTATTCTTTGGAGGAAAGCTGCAACTTTTGAAGTAATCAAATTTGATTTCTAGTATTCATGACATTAAGTAAAAAAAAAAAAATGATTTTAATAAATTGGTAGAAAAACTTTACCTGAAAAGATTTTTATTTTTAATGATTAGTACTTATTTCAGAATAAGTAAATAAAACATACTTACACAGTTGAATGGTAAACTAATTTTATTATTTAAGAAATAATTGTGGTCATATATAGGCTTAAAAAAATCAGTAATTTTAACAAAACAATTATTGGTTTGTTGAAATATAATGCTTTTGTATGATAAAAGCGAATGAGAGAATCAAAGTAAAACAAAGCTTAAACTTTTTGAAAAAAATATATTTGGTTTAAGTCACTCACACTCTAGATTGTACTATTTCCAGTTTCTAACCATGAGGCTTTCAGCAATTTAGTTATACATTTTTATATAATACATTTTTATGTAATAGCTAGGTAATAAATTTCTTTTTTGATATAAATGTTCCATTTTATGTATTATTTGATTTAGTTATAAATTTTTTTTTTAACTTTTTGTTTACTTTATACATACATACATTTGATGATATACTAATAAGACCTTTGATAAAAATAAATCCGTAAGTTGTTATATGACATAACTTAAAGGGATTATAACCCCCTTAAGACTCAAGGCAATATAACCCCCTGAACGCATTGGATTGGCGGATGAAATTAATCGGCTTATGATAGAGTATAAGAGCAGTGCACTAATCCATTCAGTTCAGAACCGTGTTCGACACCACTCTGCCCTGCGGAAGCCCTGCCGGATTCGAAGAAAACAAAATGGCGGATGATTCAATGACTGAAGAAGATGTCATGAAGGCTTTAGATTTTTGCTATGTTAAAGGCGGCTGTGATAAAAATAATGTAGTCGTTGTGGAAGAGACGGCCATTTTGTTTTCTTCAAATCCGGCAGGGCTTCCGCAGGGCAGAGTGGTGTCGAACACGGTTCTGAACTGAATGGATTAGTGCACTGCTCTTATACTCTATCATAAGCCGATTAATTTCATCCGCCAATCCAATGCGTTCAGGGGGTTATATTGCCTTAAGTCTTAAGGGGGTTATAATCCCTTTAAGTTATGTCATATAACAACTTACGAATTTATTTTTATCAAAGGTCTTATTAGTATATCATCATACATTTATATTTTTTATATTTATCAGACAAAACCAATATTATGAGCATTTGGGAAAGATAATTGATGAAATGGGTATTGCATCTGGAAAAGTGAGTGAGATTGATCTAAGTGCTGAAATTAAACTACTCTTTATTCTCCATATTGTATTGTATACTACATTGTAATTTTTGAAAAGCATAAATAATAATGAAATTTATTTCAGTTTGAATTGACATTTACTACGCAGTATATTATAGAGATTAGGCAAGCATGATTTAAAACATGTGGAATCTTTACTACGATGCTAAGTTTATCAAGTGAATTAATCACGAATTGTAAAATTTAATATAAATCACCCAAAATGGCAGATTTTGTGACAGACTATATAAACAAACAATGAAGAAACGGTACTAGACCAAAACATAAATATAAATGAGCAAATTATAATGCGGTACCTTAAGCACCCATTTAAAAAAGTAGCGTGATGTAGTCTAATATATTTTCAAATAGATTTAACATGAACTGGACCTCCTATTTTCTCAAAAGCCTGAGAATAATAATATTTATATCTTAAAATTGAAATAATACTTTATATATTTTAAAATTAAACAAAGTTGAGTTAAATATTTACATTGAATATGAAAGTATTAATTAATATCTTTGAGCTTTTGTCTTCCTTTTATGTATATCTTCAAGAATATCTTGATACAGCATCCAATAAAGGTCTGCTATCATCCTCTTGTTCCAAAAGCTTTGTTATCAGGTTTCTATTGTTTGGATATCCTAGTGAAAATGATCTCCTTGCTTGTTGCTAACTGTTCCAAGATTTTCTGGAAAAAAGTTAATATGAAAATGCAGGAAATGAAGTTTAAAGGACATTCCACATCCAAGATCATTAATAAGTTTCTTGACTCCATCAATGAACAAAGGGGACTTATTTTTTACCAGAAATAATTGTTTATTCTGGTGGTAGTGTTAATAATGTAACCCTTTTGTTTCTGATTCCCATTCTAATGGCATTTCTTGCAGTCTTTGGCAACTTTCGACAGATTTAAAACCTGATAACCAGATTTTTTCTTCTCAGTTTGTTAATTCAAAATCTTCATTATTAAAGCTAGGTTTTCTCTCTAACTTTATCTGTGATGTTAAATCCATGGAAGTAGTGACACTTTTGGTCTTTTTTGAAACTGTAAGTCTAGTTGTTTTGATATTTATTGAAGTGGGTCTCTGTGAAGCTACTTCAAATTAATTATTTTTCTCTCCTCCGTTTGGTCTGTAATGAAAAGCTCATCATCCAATTTGTGAGAAAGAAGTTCATGAAGTTACAATATTGTTTTAAAAACAAAAACAATATTGTAACTTGCAAATATTCACAAAAGCTTATGTGCAGTGCACAAGAGCTTTTGTAAATATTTAGTAGGTATAAGTTATATAAAACTTATGCAATAAGAACTAAAAATACCTTTTATTATATTCATATGTAAAAACAAGCATATTATTGATACAAAGAATACAAGTATTTAGAAAGTTTTTAACTATCCTGCCTTGTGCAACATATTTGAAAATGTAGATGTTTAGAGGAAATAATTAAAAATTTAAAGTTTCAAACATCTGGTAGAGGGTGATAATACAAAAAGGTTATTGTTTCCTTTTTTGCATTTTATTTTTGGGCATATATAACCATTTAAAAAAATCATTACATATTGCATTTTAGTTTTACATATTAATATTTAGTTTTGCCAAAAAATAGAAAAGTCATAGTGAATTATTTCTGGAGTTTGCTCAAAGAACAATACCAACTGATGTCCAACAAGATAGCAAAATTCAGAAATATGGTAAAAATTTGGGTTACAGAAGGTTACAGAATATTGTGAAAAAGGTTACAGAAGATTCTGAAAAAAGCTCTAAAAAAAAAACAAAAACATTTTAGCATTCAGACCACCTTCTTGGAGTAGAGAAAAAGCTGCATAATTCTTTTGGGTTTCATCTGATTTGGAAAGCATGAAAACTGAAAGTAACAAATGATGTTTTAACTATGCCAGCTGCTAAATCTGGTAAAGTTTTATCAGATGAGGTTTTAGACATGTTTAGTGACTTTTATCACGATGATGATTAAAGAGTTAAGTTTGTAACTTAACTCTTTATCATACAACCAAAAGCTCAAGCTAATCTAAATATCCTTCCAATTTTCTGTATACAATTTTAAATATGCCTTATTACACTGTATTAAGATTTAAAAGTAGAAGCTTTGTTAATCTCAGTTAATGATTACAGGATTAGTGATTAGCAATGGTAATTTTCACAAAATAGATAATTTCGTTATCACAGTTACAACTAATAATAAAATAAAGATAGAATGTCTTCTATAAACAATACATGTTTCAATTTCAAAACAGTGTTTTTTAAACTAAACATGTCTTAAAAGCAAATAGGAAGTTCTTTCTAGCCAGAGCAAACAGATTGGTTAAAGCATTATAACTGTCACACTACAAAAATTGTTTTAAAAAGGACTAGCCAAAATTCTAATTTAGATTATTTATTTTTATCTTTTTTTTTGTGCTAGGCACAGAAACTTCATGTGGCTGTTACAAGCTTTCTTAAGTTCAAATGTTCTGATCAGCATTTATATTTAATGAAAGACGGCAGCAGGTATATAAATATATATTAATTACTTTAAAAAAATGAAAGATGAAATTCTGTATGTTCTTGCTTATAGATTAATTTGTTGAACTTGAGTTTTACTGCAACTTTTTAGAAATAAATATTGTAAGGGAAGTTGGCAAGAACTGCTAGTTTTTTCAGTTGCATAGGATATCTCCCCTATCCTAGTTCTCCCAACCATTCCCTAGCTAGTTAAAAAGTTGACTGCTAGTTGTATGTTGTTGCGTGACATAATTTAAGTTTTTATTAGACTCCATAATTTTGTGACATTTTAGTGTTGCTGGTTTATTAAAAGTTGGTGTCAAGCAGCTTTTTCTTTGTGTAAGTTTTTTTTCTTTTATTCAATTTTTAAGCCATAAAAAAAGTCTTACTTCAACTTTTTTGTTTATTCTTTTTAAAAGAATATTCTTCTTTATTCAAAACCTTCATACTTGATGGAGTTCCCTTATAATATTCTAAAAATTGCAGTATGCAAAAAATTGAAAAGGAACAGATCAAATATTTTTGAATGCTTCAATAGTTGCTTTGATTACTACACTTCAAATATCTAGACAAATTATCTCCACAAATACTTTACATTAATATTTGGAGTAAAAAATCAGCTTAACACACCTTCAATATATGGTTCAAAAAATGATGCAAGTATAGTTTTAAAACCTTTTAATTTTAGGATGAAAGAGATGTGCTGCACGAATGCCGTCCACTTTGTGTTTTAGACTTTTACATTCACGAGACAAAACAGCGCAGTGGTTATGGCAAGAAATTATTTCAACAAATGCTAGAGGTATGCAACATTTAATTGTATAATATATGTACAGAATTATACACTGAAGTTTTATGCAAAATATCAATATATTGTATTCATTGTTTGCTTATATCAAATAAAAATCTTTTAAATTGAATGTGTTTTGTTTAATGGAATTAAAGCAGACCTTACCATGATTAGTGTTAAGAAAATAAGAGTTGGGTTATGTTTTAAAATAACAACCTCTCTTAATCTTGTTATCTGAGAATTCTTTTTAAACTTTCCTTTTACTTAAATTGAATTTTTATTGAATTACAAGTTTAACAATCCTGTTTGTGCTCTTCTTATGTTTGGGTTAAATTCCTTATTTTACGTGTTTTACATAGTAATAAGAACGCTATCTTTAGAATGAGAAAGTATCAGTGCATCAACTTGCAATTGATCGACCTTCACAAAAAATGCTTGCCTTTCTTGCAAAGCACTTTGGACTAAAAAATCCTATTAATCAGGTTAAATATTCTTCTATTACAAAAAAATTTCTTATCTTTTTTGATGATTTATGTCTTTTGGTTTTATTTTGTCTTTTTTTATTGTAGCATTTTATGATTTTTTTTTAATTTGAAAATATTTAAAAAAAAAAAAAAAGTCTGCGCGATGTAAAAATAATACAATTTAGAAAACTTGAAAAATTCACCTTTATGAAAATTGTGTTAAATTTATAACCAGCGTACTTAAGTTTTACCACTTCCTTTAAATTTTCTTTTTTTGTTTTACTTATTTTCTTGCCCCACATTTTTTCACTGAATCTTAATTTTTGCATTAATCTATTTTGTATTAATTTCCTACCCTAACCTTTTACGCTACATACTTTAAAATCTTTTTTTTTCTCGTTTTTTTTTTTTTATGTAAATGTCAGAATTTATCTTTTTCGTTTAGATAAACAAATTTGTTGTCTTTAGAGATTTCTTTCTAGATCTTGCAGGTTCATTTTTAGTTGTAAATGTGTATTTATGTGAATAGTATGTATATATCCAAATTTTTAGCAAAAAATAACTTTTTAGCCAACTTTAATTTAAAGCCTGAAAATTCAGTTTTCAAAGTTTTTTGCTGATTTCTCGTGTTCTCTGTTATTTTTTCTTTTTTGTTCTTTTCAGCTTTATAATACTTTTAAACATTTTCTTCGTTGTTTAATTTTTCCAAACTTTTTTTATCTATCAGTCAAGAAAGAATCAGACAAAAACAGAAGAAAAAGTGCTCCCCCGCTGGGAAATTATGGTACTCCAAAAGGTATTTAGCTGCAAATAATTATGATAATGAGTGTCAATTTAGTTTAAACAGTAAATAAGCAAATTTTTTAATCCAAGCAATAATTTTTATGTATTTTTAGCGGTTAAAAGCTTTACTTAAATAAAGTTTTATGTTTAGAAACACACCGCCAAGCTACAACGTCTTCATTCTTTCATGGTTCTAATTCACTGAACTCAGATGTTAATGCCAAGAAGTTTTGGTATCAAAATACCGAATCTGTTGTTCTTAAAAAGAATGATTTTATTCCAAACAAAAGTTATATGAATAAAGACACATTCCAGCAAAGGTGAGTTTAAATTATGTTGTATTAGAAGAAATAGTGCAGCCTATGCAATTAAACATTCTTCCACAAAAATGTTTTCACTGAAGAATATCTGTATTTATTTATTTGTTAACTACCAATATTCCATTTATCTGTCTGTTTTGACTGGATATCGGTTTATGAAATCCTGTATTACTATAGGAAATTTTTATATAGGACATATAGTCGTCATTCTTTCGGAGAGAAAGACTCAGTTGGACTTACAAAACCGAGACAAATGTTGAGCGAAAGCAGTTCTCTTCTGGAATCTAGAGTTAAGTCACATGACCTTCATGATGCTCATTCCCCTTCTGTCGGTGTGACGCCAGTAGATAGTCCTGGGACCAACCAAACGAAGAAAAACGAGTAAACTTTCTAAACTTCTTGTTCTACTTGAAAACGGGAAAAGCTCGTGTTGATCTTCCTCTGTTGTCTTCACTTATTGCCATTCTTTTTTTTTTCTCAGAGTATTTTTTCATAATCCGTTTAAAAGTCTTTGTTGTTATTGCATGATAACAGTCAAAATGTCTGTTATATATTTTGGTACTTCTTTTTAGATATGTGAATGCAGATGGGAATTACAGTATCAGTGCTATATTGAGTAACAACAAAATCAGTCAAAATGAGTTTGGTACAAGCTGGAATGTTCTTGGTGTTCCGTCCAAGAATTACGCGTATAAATCTCAGTTTAAGTGATTCTCAATGCTTGTTATCATCCACTCGTTTTATTGGCACTTTTTCTGTGCTACTTAAGCAATTCTCGTGTGAACTAATGCTTTCTCACCTTCAAAGCAAAGTGCTACTTAAGTGGTTCTCGTGTGAATGCTTTCTCACTGAAGATTTCTTTCTCACTTTCAAGGCACATGTTTGTGGTGTTTGGGATTATTGAGAATAATTGTTTTTATTTAAATCTTTTTACTGCCTGATATTTTGCATATTTATGAATTATTTTACAAGTTTTTAAATGACATTCCAAAATTTCGATATTGTAACTGGATTAAAAACGGTTTGTACAAAAGCAATAATTTGTTTTTGTTTTTTAACAATTTTCTAGTTTAAAAAGACAATTTAGGTCTGCTGTCTGAGATTAGGAGATTAGGAGATTAGTATTACTAACGTCTACTTGGCATTTCTAATGACCCTTTTGTTCGAGGGTGAGTCCCATATTATTTGGGTTTGCTTCTGCCTAACGAAAGTATAGTTAGTCATCATGCGTTATAGCTTACTGTCTGCCTTTGGAGTTATACTTACTCCGGCCAGAAATTAATCTAAGGACTGTAGTCCCAGAGTTGGCCTTTTCTTCCTTTTATTCCACTTTTAGGAAGCTTGCAAAGACTGTAGCACATAGTTTAAAGAGTATAAATATGATTATATCAAATTATTAAGAGTATGAATATGCATCATATCTAGTCATACCACATGTATAAAGCTATAACTGTAAAGGTTGCGTTGAAAATGTTTTTTTACCAGGCTCTGCTATTACACACGCTTGTCAGCTAGCCTGCAATCTCTATATGTTAATACGTAGAAACATTAACCGTACAAAGCAAATCTTTTTGTTTTATGTGGTTAAAATGTAGAAACATATTAGCACATAGAGATTTAGAGGTTAATATTTTTTACATATTAACCGTATAGAAACAAATTCGTTTCAAAAGATAAACATAGAAACGACAATTTAACTCTATTATTCATTTTTGGATAACGACAACCTTTTTTTCTTTTTGAATTTTAAAATTAATAGTAGCACGTTAATTTCTCGATTAAAAAGCAAGAGTCACAAAATTGTGTGAAATTTGACGAGTACAATTCTTTACAGAGATATTTAATTCCAAAATTAAAAGTAATTATACGTGACTACGAAATTTCGGAGAAAAATCACAATATACTTTTGGAGCTCGTTCAAATAAATTTTTTTTTTTTTTTTTTTTAAATAATTCAAAGTGACACTAAAAAATGTCTTCCAATGATCTCTACATGTTTCTTTAAATGATATGAATGTTAAGGTGCGCTCTCCGTAAAAGACCAATTTAAAGACAGACGCTGATGGTATAAAAAATAGCAAATATTTCTAATATTTCAAAAACGTATTTTAATGAAATTTTTTAATTTATTCAGGATAAAAAAAATTTGAAATTAAGCATCTATAATGGAAAATGGAATTGACAAAAATGGTCTGTTGTGAGTGTTATGCATGAAATTTAAGAGGCTCAAGACAGAAGCACACAGTAGATGAGTGTTTTAAATTTATGGAAACAAGATTCCATCTTCCATTAGAAGTATTTAACAAACTTCCAACAGAACAAACATCAACTAACATTTTTCAGCTTGCGGGATATATTGAAACCAATAAACATAAAAGAATCTGAGCGAAGTAAATGGTTTAGGTAGAAACAGAATTTGACATCATGTAGATAAGGTGAAAAAACTTATTAAAAAAGGGGTTAGGTTATACTTTATGCCTTGTTAAGTAAATACCGAATCAAGACCACTAACTTCAACGAATATTGTACTGATACTGCTAAATTACTGGTAGAATATGGTTATTTTTATGTGTCTACACTAGTTCATAAGTTGGTGCGGCCATATAATACCAATCATGGTGCCAAATTCATTGCAAATATGATCGTTCCTATTAAATAACTATCAAAGAAAACTCAGAAGGCTCAGAATAAGTACTTGAAGCAGTATCGAAAAATTTATACCAGAAAAACATCAAGACAAGACTCAAATAGGATTCACTTAAGTCTGCTTCTTTCGTCTTCAGAACCCTTTATTTCTTCCCTTCGATAATCATCAGCGGTGATCAGAAATAAACTTAGAGATGAAGCTGCTTTATAAGTAGAGGTTGCTTGCTACTTAGAAGACGATTCGGAAGATCCGGAGAAAGTGTAAACACAAGAAAAGGAATTGAATTTTTTCATAGAACAAAATTTTTTTTCACATAAAAAATATAAAGAGAGGTATGAAGCATTTAATTGCATACAGGTCCCTGAATCAAAAGATTACGAAGCCGTATTAATGCGTTAAAATTAAGATTACGAAAAAAAAGATTACGAAGCCGTATTAATGCGTTAAAATTAAGATTACGAAAAAAAAGATTACGAAGCCGTATTAATGTGTTAAAATTAAGATTACGAAAAAAAAGATTACGAAGCCGTATCAATGTGTTAAAATTAAGATTACGAAAAAAAAGATTACGAAGCCGTATCAATGCGTTAAAATTAAGATTACGAAAAAAAAGATTACGAAGCCGTATTAATGTGTTAAAATTAAGATTACGAAAAAAAAGATTACGAAGCCGTATTAATGCGTTAAAATTAAGCGTGACATTAAAAGATATCGAGCATTTGCATTTGTTTTTTTTATCTTTTCATGATTGTCCCTTAAGGTTACACCACTTTTTCAAATACCGTATGAAAAAAGTATAAAATTACAATGTTTACTGTAATATAATTAATATTCATATTAAAGTTAAAAAAAAAAAAAAATTGCATTTACATTTTTAAAAAAAGTTGCGCTTTATGTGAAACCCATGCTTCATTTTAGAAAACTTGTAATTTTTTAATCTAAATTTCAAAAATTAAACGCTTTAGAGCAACCAATAGCTAATCTCTCCTCCCAGTCAGACGACCCAGGTGATCAAAAAATCTTTTAAAAAGTTTCTACCTCCTCAAGTAACCATTTACATTTTTTCAAATCGTACTTTTAAAACATTCGTTACAAAATATACAAACGTGATATGATTTTACTCATACATTCAACTTTTATAAAGATTTTAACTTTTAAGATACAATTTTTGCAAACGTGAGAGAAATTCTAATACAATATCAAATCTCGTAGTTAAAATAATTCTAACGATAAAAATACGTAACACAAAAGTTCATTAAAGTGGTGTAAAAAAACCTTGTTTTCTCAAAACTAGAGTTGTTTAATCCAACTTCTGTCTGGACTTTCTCCCAGAAGAAGTTTTCGTGCAACAAGCTTTAAATCTACAATGCGAGCGACATTTTCTTGATACTTAGCATAGACAGGATATTTTGTTGACGATATGTCTTCAGTCAAATCGGTTGATTTCAAAAACAGGAAAATTAATAATAAACAGCCAACCACAGAGAAATTGAACAAACCTCCAACTTCGATTAGACTGAATGATCTGAAATCAATAGTAAACATGTAAAACATCACCCAAATCGCTTGCTCGCAAGTGAAATTCGGGTGACGTGAATATGAAAACAAACCAGACGTTTTAAAACCTAACTCGTAATGCTCATCAGAACCAGTTAACTTCTCGCCATTCCGTATTCTACGAAATTTTTCGACTTGAAACTGGCGTTGCTGTCTATCTGAAGCTGCTTCAAGAAATATTAAAACTACCAAGACAGTAGCTATTAAATAATCAGCTGGACTGAGTGTTCTTTTTTCTTTTAATCGGTATCTTGACATTATATCTCCGAGAACAACACCTCCGGATATCAAAAACAACAGAGTTAGTTGGTAGATAGTAATGAAGAATAGGTTAAAAATAGAAAATAGTATTCTACTACTGGCCAACAGAGGCATTTTTCTAACGTAAAACCAACGATAGTCTTCTTTACCCTCCCAAAATCTAGGAAAACTGTAGCCTCCTTTCAAATAAAACTGATGCGTGAGTCGCAATCCCCATACTGTAACTAGCAGACTTATTAGAAAGGGTTTTAAATGATAGTTACCATTTTGAATCAGTGACAATTGTAAATAGTTTTTTTCATTTGAATTACTGTAAAAAGCAAGAAACCAAGAGAACAGTATGGGAGCAATTGGCCAAACTTTATCTACTTGACTATAGTTTCCAGTCAATTCGCTTGCAATAAAGCAGTAAGCAGCCATGGGAATGTACACATAAAGAAGAACAGCTCTAAGTGCTGGAATAGTTATATTATCGCTTTTAAAAATATCTTTGGTTAAGTCAGGAATCCAAATATAGACACCAATAAAATAGAATAATAAAACTCCAATTAACAAAAAAACCACACTCACAAGCAAATTATTTGGTAGCTTTTCAACTTTTTTAGATACCATTTTATAGATATAAACTAAATGAAAATTAGATATATTTTATCCAAAAGTTGCAAATTTAAATAACAAAAATTCAAATAAACAAATTTAAAAATATATCAACATACCAACATGTAATCAACAACAAAAATGAAATAGTATGAACACATACACACACATACATACAAAATAAAAACCAATTATATTGACTAAAAGCAAAAATCATAGTATGAAAAAAGTTTTTTTTTTTTTTTTAAGACAACAGAATTTGTATTAAATAAAAGAACTATAGCATGTGCTATAGGATTTTATAAAGCAATATAAAGCAACCAAATGAATTTCATTTTGCTCAGTTAACTTTTTCATGAAAAATGTTGTATTTTAAATTAAATTTTATTTTCACCAAGTAATGTTAAGCTGACTCAGTAATCATCAGTGTATCAATGGCTTTTTGAAACATAGCAGAGTTAATTACATCACCATGATTGTAAAATGGATTCGAAACCATTGCAACATAAGCTGAATGTACCTTTCTAAACATCATTCGAATGTCATTATCTCGAAGCGTTGCATTTCCAGAATCAACCACAATTACAAATTTAATTTTTGTGTTTGTTACGTAGCCATAGACCTTGTAGTCTTCAGTTGGATATAATAGGCCCAGATATAATTCTCGAGGATCCTGTGAAGATTTTGTAAGTGAAGTGGTTTTCTCTTCAATAACATCTAAACACGTGTGAATTATATAATGAAATTTTAAATCAGTATCAGGATGACTTGTGTGAACATATAATGGTTCATTGTCCCTTCCAACTACAGCTACACTAACCGCCATAGTTCTATTATTTATGCAATGACTATTATGATTCTGCAAACAAATTGAGTATTATAAATTCTTACATAAATTTTCATAAATAACTGCAATTGTTTCAAAGTTAAATAAATATGAATCTATTTTCAAAATTACATTCAATGAAAGACCATATATCTAGCGTAAATATGCATGAAACCTACCCATTAAACTTTATGGTAGTAAAGCATGACAAAGCTAGAAAGAGTTTTGTAGTTATATTTAAATATCATTTTTTACATAACTGATATTACATTTATATTTTATTTATAACTGATATTGTTCCATTTTGACACATCCATTGAAAAACTTTCACTTAGTAATAATGGAAATAAAATAAAAATAGGTAGTTGAGTGTTACAAGGTAACTACACATGCAAATTAAACTAAACAGTCCATAATCACATTAATTTTTTTAAAAAATGATCAATTATAAATAAGAGAAGCTTTATGCATGCTTTTTATTTGAAACTGTTGACATCCGCAATATACCAATCAGGCAAAAATTTTTCTGATCCTTCTTTACAAACTTCTAATGAGATAAAATTAAAAGGCTCATTAAATTCTACCATGTATACAATATCAGGGTTATCAATTACAACAACTCTTTTTAACCAGTTTAAAATTGCATCAAGAAAATTTAAAGCAATATTTGCATCCCACTTTTTGGTGTATTGCTTGCAGATCCCAGGTATTGAGGTAGTGCTATAATTGGTAAGTCCTCTAACAATACCATGATCATCACGCATACCTACAACTATTCTTGGGATACCTACCAGAAAACTCTGGGCCCAATACTTCAAAAGTTTGTATCTTACAAAATTTTCTTGTTGTCGATAGTTCTCCATTATTCTAGTTGTCTTAAGTTCTACATAATTTGAAGGTGGTTTTGATTTATCTCCCTTAATACAGCAATCAACTTCAGCTCCACAAACAATCGAGTTTCCATTTAAACGTGTTCTCACAACAGAACAAAATTCTTCATTAGTGTTAACAACAATATTCGTACTCTTTGATTCTAGAAACATAAAATAATAAAGTAATATTGCACCCATCAATAAATACAAAACAAGTACAACTGTGTGTGGGGTCAGAGAATTGTAGTTAATAACTTAGAGATGAAAACATAAAATATTCATTAACTTACAAGCACAAAGAAGAAACAAATTAGGTGGCACCAAGTAATTTGGAAAAATTAGTTACCTTTATTTATTTCAGTTAAGTAATCTTCAAACTTGTGTCCCCAGTAACACATTTCATGATGCTTAGGAGACTGCTCAACACGATCTCTTTTTGCTTTCTCTGTTTCAACTTCACTTATGTATATAGTGCCCTTGAACCTTGTTGCAGCCATTTTCCATGGTTCACGATTTTCATAAGGAGTGCATAACATTTTTGTTAAATGACCTCTCCAGGTCACAAAGTCAGTGTGTAAACTAAAAAGCAAACTTAACTAAACGAACAAGCATATGCTTTATTACATTTTATATTATGTTTAATATGTTTCCAGCCTTATACCATCCATACAACTCAGATAAAGCATTGAATTACCTATTGTTTTCTGCAACTTGTTCTTTTTCATGACTTAGGCTAAACTTTTTCTTGTTGATTAAAACCCATGTCAACAAATGGTTTAGTCGTTCTTTAAGATCTTCATCTTTTAAAATGCAAGTATCATAGCCTTGTTTCAAATCAAAATTTAGATTATTCTCTGTTTTAGGAGGCTTGTAATATCTTAACTGCTCTGCATTGTTATGGTAACAGCGATTACCGTCTATTGAAAAGTGACCCCATTCAATCGGTTGTCTATAGAAAGGTGAGCCACCTGAGAACTGATTAATAGGAGTAACATTTAACATTTCGGAAAAGTGTCCCATTCTTTTACCCTTTTCATTATCATTTTTAACTATAATTTTGTTATTCCAATTAGAGTTTCGCTGCATCTCTACTACAATTATAAAATGTCGACAATTTAGAAAAAAGTAAATGGTATTTGAGGATGCAAATGCATTAGGAATTGAAATACTCAAAACAAAAAATTGATTTTATACGATGCACGGTGGAACAGAAATCAACCAAAAAGTAACAAAACTAAAAATATAAACATGTTATACAAGAAGTAAGGGACTTCGGATAATTTAAATTTTATGTAAAGCGTTACATTAAAACGCCTAATAAATCTATTAAGCGCGAGTGTACGTGTGAGCTCACGCATAAATGATCTTTAACTAGCTGAAAATTTGACACAACAAAGCAGCTATTTCAATATATCACATGTCATGGCTTACTTTATAACGTAGATTGATTTTTTAATAGAAAAAGTTGTTTTTAGAAATGAAAAGCTGATCTATTTCAATTGGGTCATTACAGTAAAGATTTAACTTTACATTTCTATTACAAAAGAAAAAAATTAACTGGCCTGTCTTTTAGCTTCACATTTACCCACTTAACGTTTTTATGTTTCGTTAAAAAGTTAACGCATTTAAACGTGTTGTAGTAAAAACAGAAAAATGATTTTTTACTTTAAAATAAACTTTTAACATGCACAAAAAATAAGCTTTAAAAAGATTGTTAGCGTCATGGAATTGAGTCCATTTTGTACAATTAATTCAACTGTCTGCCTTTTTTTGCTGTTAATTTGATATTTTCTTAAAGGACCCTTAGATTTCTTTGCACGATAAGTCAAGAAATTATTTTCTATAAGGCGCGAGGCAAATTTAACTCCCCAATTTTGATGCAAATAAAAATATCAGTTTCTGAAACTTTTCGAGAAAAAGAAAATTTTTTTCTTATTTACTGGAAGAATTTTTGGTTTTTGATTGAATGTACAAGAAATTTATTTTGGTACGACTTTGATCTTTCATTAGTTAGCAGTTTACGCGTTTCTTCATTCCACTCGTGCACTTTGTGAAAGTTCAACTGGAAATATTTTTGCAGTTTGAAAGGCTGTTGTTAAAGAATTTGAACGGGGGACATGTTTTTAGCAACTCGATCCCAGAGTTTTCTATGCCAAATTTTATTCGCTTTGGTGAGCCAACATTAACTTTATTAAAAATTTACTCGCACAAAATGGAACTTTGAAAAGAATTACTTTTTTAGAGTTGCTTCATAGAATGGAACTTAGAAAAGGTTGACTGTTACCTTTCACTCCGTTACGCTAAGAGAGTGAAAGATAAGGAATTTTTTTCTTTCTTTCTTTGATATCTTTAGAGTCTAACACCTTAATCCCAGTAGGCACAGAGACGTGACAAAAACGTGAATTTCACGTTAATTTGGCACGTGACATTTAGGTGACTTTTTGGTCCCCATGAAATGACCAATTCACGTGATTTATGGACGTGTTTTTCACGTTACTTTTGGCACGTAATCTTTAAGTGATTTTTCGGTCCCCATGAACTGTTCAAAAGACGTGCTTTTTACGTTAATTTTGGCACGTAATATTTAAGCAATAATTGTGCTTTATAATTACGAAATGTTTGGATTCGTGTAAAGAAAAAAAACACATCGTCGAGGAAACATCTAATACGTATTAAATTACATGATTTTATTAGTCAGTATATAAGTTCTTGACATAAATATTTTGAATTTGTAATAAAAGCTGCACTTTTGTTAAAATATCCTCCTTATTTCCAATATGTACAAAGTCATAGATCTGCAACTTACGAAGAGCAACGCTTCAATCCACTAAGAGCACACTTCAAACTTAATCTAACGAATCAGTCGATTTAATCTCCCGTAAAAGCACGCTTCAAACATAATCTAACGAATCAGTCGATATTTTCTCCTATAAGAGCACGCATCAAACTTTATCTAATGAATCAGATTTAGCTAAAAAGAAACGAATAAAATCTTAAATAATATGATTATTTAATAATTATCTTAAATCAAAAACTTTTAAAACAAATCTTACTTAGTGAGTCGCCAACTTTTGGCAACAAGATTTTCTTGTTTTCTTTTATCTAAATCATTAAATAATTTTAAGAAAACAATACTACATACAATGTAAAAAAATAAAAAAAGTCATTTGCGTTCTAATTTTATACTCTGATTGCTAAAAAAATATTGTTAATATATATATGTATGTATGTATGTATATATATATATATATATATATATATATATATATATATATATATATATATATATATATATATATATATATAAAATATCTATCTATAGATATATCTATATCTATATATAAAGTTAATAACTGATGCACATGATTAGAAAAAGACCTATACTCACCTTATGTGATAACATCTGATTAAATAATTTGTTTTCGTTGTTTTCTATCTTCTTATATTTGCATCTGTTTCTGCATTAACTTGTTCATACATTAACTCTCTAGATGCAAAGGTGACAGCCCATGAAGATGCTTTAAATGAGTAATCTACAAAGTTTTGAACAACATTAAATGTCATTTTAAGAATGTACACAGAAAAATTAAAACAATTTATAAAAACGTAATAGTTACCACATAACCACACAAGATTATTGTGTGGATTTTATATCATGTTTTTCTTTACCCATGGTGAGATTTTCACCTTGAGGCTCCTTTTGCTGTGGAAACATTCACCACGGCTAAGGAGCCTCATCTACCCCTAGTTATATATAATATATTAAGTATAAAATTAAAAGTATGTATAATGAAGTGTTGTCAAATTAGGTCACCAATAAATACCGAGTGCTGAAAATTCGACTCGGGACCAAGTTGCATTCTCCGACGAGATGTGAACTAATTTAAATTCTTGCTACAGGGTGCTTTAGTGTTTCCGCATTGTCACAAAGTTCAAACTCTAAATCAGGTATTGCAATTGACCAAAGTTGAGCGTAACTTGGTTTAAATACTGGGAGGTAATAGACATTAAAAGATAAATAAAATGGAATTTGAAATAATAATAAAATAAAAAACAGATATTCAATGTGCTCACTATGCAAAAGATAAATAAAAATATTTTCCTAGTTTAAAAAAACATGCATACATACATATATATACTCTTTCTTCATCAACTTTAAATTTTCCTAAAAGTTTAATTATTATTTTTTTAACTTGAAAGACCGCTGCCCCTAATAAAACCGCCAGTTAAAGTATGTACACTCCTTGCCTGTTCTCTCTAATCAGCCTCTGTATACATACTCTGCTGCATTTATTCTAAACCCTACACCAACACACACCATCAGTGATTTATGTACACTCCCTGCACAGGGTTGGCATTAAAAAACCCACCCAAAAAAACCCACCCAAAAATCACAGAAAAAAACCAAGCAAAGAGAATCCTTTAAATAAAATATTATTTTAAAAAAACCCAAAAAAACCCAGTTAAAAAAACCCAAAAAAACCTGGGTTTTTTTGGGTTTTTTTAAAATAATATTTTATTTAAAGGATTCTCTTTGCTTGGTTTTTTTCTGTGATTTATTTATTTCAGAAAACATTTAAACATAATTATGACTAATTAAAAGGTAATTATTATTGAAAAGAGGATATGGATATGATCAGAATATAGGATTTAATAAGAATCAAAATTTTTAAAAGACATGATTTTTTTGAAATATTTCTGAAAAAATAGTTTTAGTATTTTTTACAATATGCTTTCAGTGATCTCAGTGGCTTTCATCAACCATATCAAAGTCAGGCCTGTGTTCTATCTTACAAATTACTCAAGAAACTTTTATTCAAACAGTATTATTATTTGTGTAACATTAAGTATATTTAACTTGCATATTTCGATGCAATGTGTATTTTTCAGAAAAAATTCTTTATAAGAATGCCATTCGGAAGTGGAAGGAAGAAAGGATGGGAGTGGAAGGAGGTCAGTGAGATAGAAGGGGACAAAAATAGTGTTCAGTGTGACCATTGTTCAGAGAAGATTAGTGGAAAAATTGAAAGAGTTCGTATTCATTTGGAGAAGTGTAAAGAGAGAAAGAAGGACACTGATGAACAAGAACCAAGACCTGGAAGCTCAATGAGCAATATTAGCCTCAGCTGGGATAAAGAAAGAACTGGAAACCAAAGACACGTTGGTAATTTGTCAAGTAATCAGAATGACCCAATAATTGCTCACTCATTTTATGATGGAAAAAAGAGTTATCTGTACAATACAGTTGACTTAGGATCAGAAAAAAAAACTGCAGAATACTGCTTCAAACTCATCAATGAAGCTATAGTTAGCATAAAAAATGATTATAATAAGTTTGTATTTGCTGTCTGCACTGACAATGAAGCTAAGATGAAGAAAATGAAAGAGCTGATCAAACAAGAGTATCCTGATATGTTAACATATGGCTGTAATGCACACTATATGAATTTGCTACAGAAAGACATTTGCAATTCTTTTTCAACAATTCTAAAACAGGTTGTGGAAGTTCATAAATATTTTAGAAATGTGCATATGGCCCATGGTTTGTTAAAGGAAAAAGGTGGATGTATGCCTCAGCTGCCAAATGAAACATGCTGGAACTCTCAAGTTGCCTGCATTGAGACATACCAGAAAAATTATAACTTCTACGTGAGATCTATGCAGAGAAGATGGAAGATTTTCCAGCCAATATTGGAAGAATAATTGAGAATATAGCCATCAAACGTGAGGCAAGTCGTCTTCTTAGTGAAATGAAAAAATTGGGGATTGCCTTAGACAAGATGCAGAGTGATTCTTGTCATCTCTCTGACGCAATTCATATCTGGTATTCATTGATAAAGGATGAAGAGCTATCAATATACTATAATGCAATAAAGAAGATTTTAAGATGCTGTACAACCCTTTCATATTTTGGCCTATATAACTGACCTTGCTATGTAGATGATTACAAAAGCTTCATTGATAATGATAATTAAAACATTGCAGAACAATGGTTAGAGGACAGGAACCCTGATTTCTTGGGTTTACTATACAAGTTTAACTTGAAGGACAGGGAGGTGTTCCCCAAGCAAATGTTCTCAGAATCACTGAAGGTTATCTCTCCATCAGATAAATAAGTATTAACCTTTTTTAACAAATAAAACACGAGATCAAGATCTCATATATTACAAAAAGATAAAGTATTTGATAATAATATATACATATATCAATAATAAATAACATAACACATTTATTTATTGATATTATCTTGGATAAATTCTTTAACCTTGTTGATAAAAACCAAATAAAGGAAGAAAAACTATTTTTAGTTTTTATCTAAACGACTCTTGAGCAATTATGTATGCAGAAGTTCTACAGATATTATTATTGCTCAAGAATCAAGGATAAGTTCTGCTAGAACTTATAATTTGTCCATGTAGCTTACTTAATTTGATATTAAATTTGTTATAACATAACTTATTTTGTGTTAAATTAAGTAAGCAAAAATGGACAAACTCGCCAGTCTAAAATATTACATCATAAAGTAGAAAAAAAGTATACCTTGTATTTGAGTTTAATCTTATTTGTTTGGCAAATAGGGACGCTTGGTACTTTATTTAACTTAATTTGATATAATTTTGATGGTAGATATTACAACTTAAAATATATTGAACTTTTTAGTTCTGTTATAAATCTATTGCGTTATAAGATATTATACAGACCAATTTTTTTTTTTTAATTATAATAAAACTACAATAAAAATTAACTATATTAACATAACAGTAAAATAATTATAACTAATAAAATGAATACAAAAACTATACTATAAAAAAATATTTAATATAATAAAAAATTGGTATTTTACATTTCTTAACACAGGGTTTTATTGAGAATAAAAAAAGTTCCGAAAGACGCGATATTTTGGTACGTAACTTTCACGTAACTTTCACGTAAAAAAGTAACCTGGGGCCAATGCTATAAACATAAAAAACGAAGTTTTTTCCGTAAAACACGAAGTTTTTACCGTAAAAAGCGAAGAAAAAAAAAGTCCATTGCTATAAACATTCAAAAAATTCCGTTTTTAAGATAAAAACTTCGTTTTTAAATCCAATGCTATAAACGAACAAGGGAATCGCCTTTTCAGATAAAAAATGCGTTTTTTCGAAAAAAAACTTCAGGTAGATTTTTGATCTCAATTTTAGATATTTTCTTCGTGATTTTTGGCGGCCATTGCTGGAACAACGTTAGCGCTTCAAAATCATTGAACATTCTTTGTTTGTGTTTTTATGTTAATATTTTATAGACGAAACTGAAAAGGATTTTGGTAACTCCATAATAAAGCAATTACTTAAAATCTGCATTTAATCGATTATTCAGTTCCTTGTTGTGCTTCGTTAACAATGCATGCATGAATTTAACATTCCATGCTTATTTATGTAGGTTTTCGATAGTTATTTTGGTTAAACAAATTTTTCATAGTGTTTGACTAAAGAAAAGTATAAATAGTCGACCAATATGCCATATAATACACAAATACACAACAAAATAAAATATGCCATAATACACAAATACACAAATAAACAACAAAATAAAATGCTGTCTAAAGAACTTAAAATGTTACTAGCAATAAAGATCAGAGAAAACAAAGAGGTTCTTCTTGGGAAGCTTAGTATGTTTTAATTAGCAAACTATTTAAATAAAAGTATGTATAATTACATGTATGTATGTATATATATATATATATATATATATATATATATATATATATATATATATATATATATATATATTTACAAATGTTATAGTATAAGTATGTAATATATAGTATATATTAACATAATATAAGTATGTAATCAATCAATCATACTTTTCTAAATAAAGATTTTACATTCAAGTTTACACACAAATAGTTATAAACTAATGTGAAGTAAACTACTAATAGTGCTAATGATATATAACAAGGGTAATAATAATGGCAATTTAATCATTATATTCAAAAACAGTAGCAACAGCAGAGATATATTACAATATATAAAATTAACAATGATAAAATGATGTAATGTATAGTATATATCAATTTTATATATATGTAATATATATATATATATATATATATATATATATATATATATATATATATATATATATATATATATATATATATATATATATATATATATATATACTTTCAATAGTTTTATTAACTTAATACACTAACATTGAAAATAGCTTCTCCTACACTGTGTATAATACGATAAATTGTGTTGGTAGAGATTCCATGACAGTCTCTGAGAACATGAAAAAAAACATTTGTGCCAATAAAATGAAGAAATACCATTATCTGGAAACGTACTGAAATGCTTTTATTTCGCTTAGTATAATGTTGCAAATAATCTTTAAGCTCATTTTCTGCAACTTCGAAATCTAAGTCTTCATCCGAAAAAATTAAATCCATGTTCCTATTTTAACTTTACACAGTTTTTTCAAACACCAAATACTAGATTGTAAAAATATTTATAAAAATAGAATAGACAGCACAGCCTACTTAATAACTAATAAAGTTTATTAAGTAGGCCTACTAAATAAAAATTAAAATAAAAATTGCTATCAATGTCGTATTACGGATATAAAAAGTCCGTGAATTTTAGTGACGTATACGTTTTATGCTTTATAGCAATGGCCGAAAAAAATACAAATAGCGATAAATTCTTCGAGATTACGAACTTTTTTTCGTACGTGAAAAATTGCGTTTTTACGAAAGATTTTTTTTCTCGAAAAAAACTTCGAATTGTTTATAGCATTGGCCCCTGGGGCCAATGCTATAAACATAAAAACGAAGTTTTTTCCGTAAAACACGAAGTTTTTACCGTAAAAAGCGAAGAAAAAAAAAGTCCATTGCTATAAACATTCTAAAAACTCCGTTTTTAAGATAAAAACTTCGCTATTAAATCCAATGCTATAAACGAACCAGGGAATCGCCTTTTCAGATAAAAAATGCGTTTTTTCGAAAAAAAACTTCAGATAGATTTTTGATCTCAATTTTAGATATTTTCTTCGTGATTTTTGGCGGCCATTGTTGGAACAACGTTAGCGCTTCAAAATCATTGAACATTCTTTGTTTGTGTTTTTATGCAGATATTTTATAGATAAAGCTTAAAAGGATTTTGGTAACTTCATAATAAACTAATTACTTAAAAACTGCATTTAATCGATTATTCAGTTCCTTGTTGTGCTTCGTTAACAATGCATGCATGAATTTAAAATTCCATACTTATTTATGAAGGTTTTCGATAGTAATTCTGGTTAAACAAATTTTTCATAGTGTTTGACTAAAGAAAAGTATAAATAGTCGATAAATATGCCATATAATACACAAATACACAACAAAATAATACACAAATACACAACAAAATAAAATGCTGTCTAAAGAACTTAAAATGTTACTAGCAATATTAATCAGAGAAAACAAAGAGGTTCTTCTTGGGAAGCTTAGTATGTTTTAATTAGCAAACTATTTAAATAAAAATATGTATTGCTACATTATATTTTATATATATGTTTATATATGTATATATATATATATATATATATATATATATATATGTATATATATATATATATATATATATATATATATATATATATATATATATATATATATATATATATATATATATATATATATATATATATATATATATATTTAAATATATATATATTTAAATATATATTTACAAATGTTATAGTATAAGTATGTAATATATAGTATATATTAACATAATATAAGTATGTAATCAATCAATTATATTTCTAAATAAAGATTTTACATTCAAGTTTATATACAAATAGTTATAAACTAATGTAAAGTAAACTACTAACAGTGCTAATGATATATAACAAGGGTAATAGTAATGGCAATTTAATCATTCTATTCAAAAACAGCAGAGATATATTACAGTGTATAAAATTAACAATGATAACATGATGTAATGTATAGTATATATCAATTTTATATATATATATTAGACATGTCCAAAAAACAACTTTTTTAAAAAATGTCTGAGCACAGCTGCTAAATGTGTTCTATGTAATAAATTAATACTAAATTTAAAAAATTTTTGAATAAAAAAAATTTTTAGGGGTCGCTCAAGACCCTTAAACATCAGACGAGTCCCTAATATTTTGAAAAAAAAAGTTTTTTAAAACCATATCATGTTGGGTCTCAAAAGAAGTGAAATTTTATAAAAATTTCAAAAATAATAAAAAAAGTTTATAAAAAACACAAATTAAAAAGTTTATTAAAAAAAACTTTAAAAATATGCACTTTTTTATTTTTTGTTAAAAAACGATAGTTTTTAATTCATAAAATTTGAACTGGTAATTTTTATATAAAATAGTTAATATTTTTGAAATTTTTATAAAATTTCACTTCTTTTGAGACCCAACATAATATGGTTTTAAAAAACTTTTTTTTTCAAAATATTAGGGACTTGTCTGATGTTTAAGGGTCTTGAGCAACCCCTAAAAATTTTTTTTATTCAAAAATTTTTTAAATTTAGTATTAATTTATTACAAAGAACACATTTAGCGGCTGTGCTCAGACATTTTTAAAAAAAGTTGTTTTTTGGACATGTCTAATATATATATGTAAATATATATATACTTCCAATAGTTTTATTAACTTAATACACTAACATTGAAAATAGCTTCTCCTACACTGTACAATACTATAAATTGTGTTGGTAAAGATTCCATGACAGTCTCTGAGAACATGAAAAAAAACATTTGTGCCAATAAAATGAAGAAATACCATTATCTGGAAACGTACTGAAATGCTTTTATTTCGCTTAGTGTAATGTTGCAAATCATCTTTAAGCCTAGTTTCTAAAAAATCTAATACAGCTCTTGAGACTCGATACTGCACTCGAAAAACGTTGTCATAAACATCTTCGTTAAAAAAGCGACCATTAAACTAAAATGATATTGAAAAACAAAACAAAAATATAATTTCTGCGCCTATTTAGTATGATTTCTGATTTTGTTCGATAAAAAATCATTAAAAATATATATATATAAATAGTAATTTTAAGTAATGTTTTAAACACCAACCTCTCGAGGCAATCGGTGGCGAAGCTCATTTTCTGCAACTTCGAAATCTAAGTCTTCATCCGAAAAAATTAAATTCATGTTTCTACTTTAATTTTACACAGATTTTTTAAACACCAAATACTAGAATTTAAAAATATTCATAAAAATAGAATAGACAGCACAGGATACTTAATGACTAATTAAATTTATTAAGTAGGCCTAATAAATAAAAGTTACAATAAAAATTACTATTATATTACTACTATATATTACGGATAAAAAAAGTTCGTGAATTTTAGTGACGTTTACGTTTTATGCTTTATAGCAATGGCCGAAAAAAGTACAAACAGCGATAAATTCTTCGAGATTACGAACTTTTTTTCGTACGTGAAAAATTGCGTTTTTACGAAAGATTTTTTTTCTCGAAAAAAACTTCGAATTGTTTATAGCATTGGCCCCTGGACGAAGTCACCTAAAATACACGTAATTAAGACGTGAATAAAACGTTGCGTGCCTACTGGGATCGTTACCCTGGGATTACTGCCTTAATGGAAAAAAAAAAACTGTGGTAATAAGGGCAAACGTTGTTACTATCGCCACGAACAAATAGTTTACCGCGATTATGCGTTAGTTCGTAGTTTATCACGATAAACCGTTTGCTAGCGATATTAGTAAAAACTTTTGACATGAAAACTGTGAGACCATTTTAGTAGATAACTCGATCTTAATGTTTCTATAAAAGTTTGACATCAGCACATTAAGAATTTTTACTGTATTTTGTGAAACTTTGCGGAGCTTGACATTAATGATGCCGAAATTGTTTCAAAATATTTTCTTTTGAGAATTTTAATAAATAATAAAAATATTTACCGGACATTGCCATTTGGACTATATTGACAACCGACTAGTGCATAATTTTGATTGGTTACTAAGTGGAGAACGTAAAATGTTTTAACAGCTAAAAAAAAAAAAACCTAAAAGAAAAACTTAAAAACCAAGTTTTCTTTATTCGATTTTCTAATAATCCATAAAAAGAAAATTTTTTTTGAGTAAAGATCAATGCTTTTTTACAAATCGGAAACTTTTCGGATTAAAAAGTAGACCAGAAAAATCAACCAGAAAAAAGTAAACGAGAAATATTGTCTACAGTTTTGTTACTCTTCTTTTTGATTTCTGTTTTTCAGCTGCAAACCCATGACCTCACGCTTCACATCAGCGGATCACGTTCTGTGACATTCAGTATCGTCGCAGGCCATCATCAATTCAAAGTCTGTTAAATTAAATGTTTGGGCTTACTATCTTTTTTTTTACTTTGCATCATCTTCTTTTAATAATTAAGATAAAAAAAAGTAGAAAAAAATCCCGTTTTAATATGGTTAAGATATATATATAAAAAAATCGTTCTGTGATTTTGGTAACTTAATGGCCAACTAATGTATCGAAAAATAACTGCATCAGACGATTCTTTTTATGGTGGGTTTAAAATTTCTTCGCTCTCATTGTCAATATAAATATGAAGAAACCATGAAACCATGCATTTTTTTGCTAAAACGATTTTCAGTGAGACAAGATGACCATACCTTCTGGATTTTCCGAAAAAGGCCTAATTTTATATTTTTGCCCAAATATCACGGGTAGGGGGGGGGGGGGAATATGAAGTAATGGTGATATGCCTCTCTTTAAATATAGCTTGATTGCTAAACAAAATTCGAATTAAAAATAGTAATCTATCATAAAATATAAATTTCAAAACTTGTATAAACAAAAAAATATACAAATAGAACATTTGAGCGCAATAAACGCAGCAATAATACTTTACTTGTTGAGACAGAGACGCAACTACAACAACAACAACAACAAAAACAACAACAAAAAAATAGCTAATTTAAATTTGAAATCCTAGATTCATCTTTTAGCCATTAAGATAGTGTACCGTTGTTATTTTAAAAAAAAAACTGCAATCGTCGACTTTAACTTCAAAATAAATGCGAATAAGCTTGGTGTATCAATAAGTATCTTCAACGTGAAGTCTAAAAGATTTGATAATCTCAAATGTCTAATCTATATTGGGACCGTTGTCCCAATGTAGATTAGACATTTGAGAGAGTTTTTCTTGCGCACTGCTTTATCATGGTTTGATACTTAAAATCAACTCATTTGCTCAGCACTTACGATTTGCCAGGATTGTTATTTATGTTATAAAGGAACTAAAGTTTCTTTCATGTAGTCAAGTGCAAAAAAATGTTAAAAGTGTTCAGAGTTGTTCTCTCAATTTTTTTTTTTTTTTAACGGTAGCAGCTTTATTAGCAAATCCTTCTAACAAATTTTAAACACCACACTCTGGTCTTCTTTCAGCCAGAGTATAATCCAATATCTGTCATTTGTATTTGTCAATTTTCACTCTTATTTTTTACTTTTCCCGATTTAATATTATTTTCCCTTTACTTTTTATAGTTCCATTACCAGAATGGCGGTGTTTGCACATTATATGCACAATCCCATTTACGTCATTATTCCTGCCATTATTCTGATTTTTTCATAATTTTTTTTTTAGGAAAAGCGAACTTTTTCGCACAAGTTTGCTTTTCCCTCAAAAATCTTTTCTGATCGTTATTTATTTAAATAAAAACTATTTATTATTCATTAAACTATTCTTTAAGAATGATAACAATAAAAACATCAGCAAAATCATCGTCAGTAATAAACTATTAAAAACAAAACATCCTCAATAATATATATATATATAAAATAATAATAATAATATACAGCTGACGTTTAGTTTTCATATCTAAAATTCATTACAAAGCGGAAAATTTCAGCATTTACGTTCTTAATTAACTTACATAACGATTGTTTAAAAAAAAATCCGATTTTATTTATCACCTTCATAAATTTGGAGACTAACGATACATGAAACATCTTGTTCAACGAAGCGGCACTAAAAATAAATGCAAAAAGGAAAATGCAGGGCTTTTCCATTTCTAAAGGTAATTATGCAAGGTGTTGCTCTTCATCAAGTCTCTTTTGTAAATAAATTTAGAAAATTAAAATTCAACGTCGTTTTTAATACAATCCATAAGAGTCCAAAACCTTCCTTTGATGCTTTTCCATCGACGTTTTTGTGGAACTAAATAAACGTGGCTGTTCTCCAGATTGTTTGCCCAACGCACTTTTTTGTTAAACGGATCAATTTTGAAACCATCTGTAGGTACTAAAGCAGTCAAGCTCTCCTCGAGCGATTCGTGAACTATGTTGCTTTGCTCGCTCAACTCTGAACTCATGCTTGATACTTGCGTTTCCTTGATAGAAGATGTAGGCTCTTTCTCATCTGTTATACTTTCCTTTCCGAGAGGCATTTCTAGTTTTAAACTCACAATTCTCAGTCATTGTTTGCGCGTCATTGGGTTCTTATATTTTTTGGTTTAAAGACAACTCACCGTTTGCTTACTATTCATAAAATTTTAATAGACCTATTCAAATTTTCACATTGCTAACCTTATTTAAAAATCATTTAGCAAAATAACACGGGCTAATGTTCTTGCTTTTTTATTTGATGTTTTATCAATAATGGTCGTTATTCAGTGCTATTATATTATGTGAATAGTATTTATTTCGTGTTTTTTATGACGTTTTTGAGCATTTATTATATATTAGTCATAGTCTTTAATAGTATAGAATTTACTAACAGTTATTTTCTATTATATACATAGAATGAACTTGATAAACTTTTATTATTATTATTACTATTATTATTATTTTTATTATTATTATTATCATCATTGTTATTATTATTATTATTATTATTATTATTATTATTATTATTATTGTTATTATTATTATTATTATTATTATTATTATTATTATTATTATTATTATTATTATTATTATTATTATTATTATTATTATTATTATTATTATTATTATTATTATTATTATTATTATTATTATTATTATTATTATTACTATTGCTGCAGTTGTTGTTGTCTGGTTAAATTTGAACCTTTTGTTTATCCTGACCTATTTGTAACAAATGCAACAAATTTATAAATACAACGAAATAAATTACTTAAACGTATTTTTCTGATTTTTCGACTTCCGGATGTCAACTGTGGTACTGGAAACAAAAGCTTTACGTTCTTCTAGTTATATTTTTAGTTATATGGTATGGTCATTTAATTTTATATTATTTTTCAAAAGACTTTTGTAAAAACATTTTTACTGAAAATGACTACTTTTTTAATGAAATTGTAGTTGAGTTTTTCTGCTTGAAATTCGAATACCTCAAGGCTTCTTTTGACTCTATTGGTATTAATATTATTGGTGACATATTTTCCTTCAGACTTTCATTTCTAACACTTTCCGTTCGTTCGGTAATTTAAATTTTATTGAATTTGTATAAATTTCCGTTCTGAATGTTCCCGCACTCCAAACAGGTTTCTGTTCAATTTACGTCACAAATAATCGTCACGAATACAACTGAATAGATTTTTAGCGCAAAGAATATACAATAGAACCAAAAGCCGTTTATGGTTAAAAGAATGTTAGAAAGTCCTGTTTAACTCACAGTAGCCCACATGGGGAGACAAAACCTCTAAAATGAAGTTTTGTTTGCGATATTCAGACTTTAATAAGTAAATCTAAACATAATCGACATGTAGAAAAAAAAAAAAAAAAAAAAAATCATCGTCGATCTTGGAAGTTAAAAAAAAAAAGTAAACGTTCTATTTTTTTTTTTTTTTTAATTTTTATAAAGTTTTAATATTTTAAAATAACTTGTTTATAGTTATTTAATTAGTCATTTAATGTATTTTTTAGAACATTTACTAAAAAAAACTACCTGTTTAAAAAATTAAATGTGACGATGTTTAATCTCATGAAAAAGATAACAAAAAGGGTATTTTTTTTTGAAGGGTTCATTAACTTCATTTACTTTTATTTTGCATCAGAGTCGAACAAAGATTTTAATTCTTTTGAAAAAAAGTTTGTTACAGCAGTTGATGATTTTAAATTTAACAAGGAAAAGAAATATATATATTTTACAAGAGGATGCTATAAGTAACCCTAATGATAGAGATAATACGAAAGATATTCACGAAAGTTTAAACGATTGCAGAATTTTCAAATCTAATCTTCGGTTTTTCTTGAATAAAAATTTAACGGAAATAGATATCAAAATAAATATTTTTCCAATTTGGTAAATAGGTTATTTGTTAATAGAATAAAAAAAAAGTAGGTTTTGACTCATTACCGTTTACTCAGGAATTTCATTAAAAGGTAGGTGATACAAATTAAGAGGATTCACAAAAGTTTAAACGATTTTATTTAGGATCAATTATTTGCTAATTAATTAATAAATCCGCTGCGAATTTTTTTTCGCAGCGAATTTATCAATTAATTAGCAAATAATTGAGCAGTTTTTCAATCAAAAAATTCATCACAACATCATCATGCAGCTTTTAATTCATTAAAAATCAACTTAAAATATTGTGAATTTCAAATTAATTTCAATTGCGTGCAAATGGGTCGAAAATCAGTTTCTAGTGACATCAAATGGCAAGTTATTGGTATGGCGCGGACAAAAAATCACACAAACGTTCAAATAGGCAAAATACTTAACATTTCTGAATATTGCATTAGAAAAACCATCAAAACCTGGGAACTTACCAAGGACGTCTCCGACATGCCGCGTACTGGGAGACCATCCAAACTCAGCAACCGTGACAAAAATGGTATATTCAGAATGAGCAGAGAAAACCCCAGACTCAGCTACAAAAAGCTAGCACAAATCTTCAATGAGTCAAAAAACAATCCAAAAGTTAGCAGAGAGCTTGTGAGACGAACATTGTCGGACAAAGTTATTGGAACGTACATAGCTGTTAAAAAACCTATTCTTTCAATCACGGATAAACGTAAACGATGAGTGTGGTCCAAAGAAAGGCTGGACTGGTCTGTAGAACAGTGGGCAAAAGTTATTTGGAGTGATGAAGCTAACTTTCCAGTTGTAAACCGCAAGGGAAGAATCTATGTCAAAAGATTTGCAACTGAGAAATATTCAGACAGGTTTTTGCAACATTGTCGACAAGGCGGTGGAGGTTCGGTTGGCATCTGGGGATGTTTTTCTCACAAAGGTATAGGCTTCTGTGAGCTGTATGAAGGCCGAATTAATCAATACACCTACAAGAACACATTGGAAACGTATTAAGTTTCATCAATCAGACACTTGTATGGCAAAAGCAAGCAATTCATCTTTCAACAAGACGGAGCTTCAGCTTATACAGCACACTCAATCAAAGAATATTTTTTGAAAAAAAAGTTCAATGTGATGCCCTGGTGCCCTAGATCACCAGATCTCAACCCAATCGAAAATATTTGGTCTTGGATCGATAATCAACTGACATACCATGAAATTCAATCAAATCAGCATTTAAAGCAACTTCTGAATGAGTACTGGCTGAACGTACCTCGCGTGATGTGCTTGAAATTAGTTGAATCAATGCATAAACGAGTTTATCTTTGCTATAAAAACAAAGGAGGATACTTCAAATATTAATTTGGCTTTTTTTTTCATTTTTTGTTCGAATGTTGCAATTCGTTTAAACTTTTGTGCTTCTTATTTTTCCTATAAGATTTTTTGTAATAGCTTTTTTCTAACTAAATATTAAATTTTTTATAACATATTCATATTCATTTTAAAGCTAATTACTTTTTCTTTAATAAATAAAAAAAATCAAGTCGATATCATTTTACAGTTTTTCTTTATTAAACAAAAACCAAACATACTTGATAAAAATTCTGCAATCGTTTAAACTTTCGTGAATAGCTGTACAATAATAGAAAAGTGCCCATAAAAGCGGAAGAAGTGAAACCTTACAAATATCAAAATTCTCTTTAAACATTGTTTCTAGTACTTAAGTTCCACATTTGAAAAAAAAAATCCCAACCCAGTATTTGTTAAAGCTACTTTTAAAAAAATGTTTATATATTTTAATGTATTAATAGTTAATTTGTTAATTTAACACAAAAACAATAAACTATAGAAATAATAGTTTTTATCTTTAATAAATTGATGTTTAGACATCAAAATTAATGAAAAAAATATCTTTTTCTTCAAAATTTATGGATATAAGTATTGTTTTGAGCAGCTGGGGAGGTTGGCTGTAGTTTATTAGTTGGCTGCAGGGATAAGTTGACACACTGCGTTTAACTTTAGAATTTTCCACCAGAAGTTTCCAAAATTCACATGGAACCTTCCCACTTAACTAATTCATCTTTTAGTGTAGTATCAGGGTCATATGCGCATGCGCATGGAAGTTAAAGAGACTTGTGTTTTCTTACTAATTTTGTAACTTTGTTAACTATATTACTTTTTCAATTTTAAAAAGCAATAGCATTAGCTACAAGTAAACTCGAATAGATGTTGGTACTCTATGGTTCACTCTAACCAGTCACATTTTATGTTTCTCAATATTTCTCGTTTTTGGGGATTTATGAGCCATTTTGTGAGCAAAAAGCTTTAGGGGTTAGTTGGCACAATGATCGCGGGGCTAGTTGGCAACATGTACCAACTTACAACTTTTTGCATCAGCCGTAAATTCACTTAAATTATATAACACTACAGATCTGCAGACACGAAAAAATTATAAAAGAAAAGTAGAGAGGCCTTTAAATTCTAAAAATGTTACAAAAAATGCTGTTGATGCTTTTTTTATAGAAGAAAAGTCTATTCGATCGACTTAAAGGCAATTAAACTTAATGTCAAAAAATATTGTTGGATAAAAATTACCAAGAGTTTTCATAAAAAAGATGCGCTTGAAATACATGCTTAATGTTACTAAACTTGTCTCTTTTTATATGGTGTGCTAACTTACCCTAAGAGTATAGGCAACTTAGTAGTTCTAAATATATAAAAGCTCTCACTGAAAAACTCCATCTCAAGAAAAGTGTATTGCAAGTGAGTTTTAAAAGTTCTTCGTCGATTTTTAACTTGCAATTTTTTTAAAATCGCAAACAATTACGTATAGCAAAATTTGCATGTATTTGTTGATAGAACCTATTAAGACGAAATGACTAGTCGTTAACAGCTTTTAATCTTTTAGATTCAATTCATAAAAAGGCCTAATTATTAGAAAATGCAAAACGGTTTTATTGTATTTGAAGGTGAAAGAAAGAAAATAAGAAAGAAAGTTTCCACAAACCACTTTTTTCCTACTTTTCTGCCATGATAGTGCACAGTGGGCCAGAATTCACTTTTACTGGACAAAATTCATAACTAATTTAATATTAGGGCTATATTGACTAAAATTAGGATGAGTAATAATATGATGTCTGCGCTTCTTATGAAGGTGTTATTTTTGTAATTCGTTGCTATGGATACCTAATTTTGGGTAGCAAAAACATTTAAGTTTTTTTTTAAGATATTTTTACAAGTGCTATGTTCACCAAATTTTACATAAGTACCAATATGAGGTCACGCTTTTTAAAAAAGTAAAAATATTTTTTATTTAGTTGCTATGGATACCTAATTTTGCTTAGCGACAGCTAAATTTTATTAGTTGTATATGTTTTATTTGTGCTAAGTACACTATTTAGCACGTGTTTTATTATAAAATCCTCCCTTTGATCCTCGCTCGCAGAAAGCAAATCTTTTTTCAGTTTAATATGTGTTATTACACGTGTCATATTAACTTGTGTTATTACACGTGCTATTACTCGTTGCTAGATAAACTTGGTTTCCTGTAAAATAATTATATTCTAGCTTAGTTAATTAGTTTTTCTAATTAGCAGATTTTACAAGCGTCTACATTACTTTTCAAATTTGTATGGGTGTTATTGTACCCATGCATTCACAATCACCGAAAATCTTTGACAATGTATGCTACAAGTAGTACAAGCTTAGTAAGTGGTAGGTCTACATATTTAAAAATACAAAATAATTATGTATAACATAATTCAGGCGAAATTACAAAATAAAAGAATGGCTTTCTTTTAAGAGTTGCACAACACCATCTGGAAAATTTTCTTTTTTAGGGTGCTTAGGTGATCGTAAAGCACTGATTACTGGATCGGATGAGCACATAAAGCGCCGTAAAAGGTCTTCGTTTGTCTTTAAACGCGAACACTTCCTTGAAAAAAATTCACGGAATTTTTTAAAGTCTTTATTTCGTGCTTCTAAGGCCTCTTCACTCATCATCCCAATTGGCAACACCATCTCATCAACAACCTGCCACCCATGTATCAAGATTTTGTGCAAGCTCTGTGGCATATTGTACCAGGGATAAAGTTTTATAAAAAGCTGTGCTGTTTCTAAGCAATAGTCTTTTAATTTATTGGCATCAATCATAAAACCAGATGACAAAGTACAAAGCACAACATATATCCTTTTAATTAAATGCACATCAACATTAATAATTGCTGCTGTTTGTTCAGCATTTCTGAAGAAGCGTCGGGCAGTATTGCCATTATTTGATGATCCAGAACCACCAGACCTGGGGATATCAATCACCAGCCCAACTTCATTTCTGAACCGAGATTGAATTAAATTCTTTTTAGCTTTAACTTTTTCTTTGTCTGCATCTGACCTTGATGCCCATTTCTTCACTTCAGCTTTGTAGCCGACTTTTAACAAACACTCCATGCTACGAATCCATGCATGAAGTGTTGACAAACCATACTTCAATCCGGTTGGAGTTAATGGCAAATTGCAAACAATATTAAGTTGGTTCATTTGAGTTGGTATTGAACCACAAACTGAGCAGCACTGACTTGAATTAGTAACTGTAGATAATGCAGTGGCTACTTTTCCATCTATCATAGTAACATCAACTTTGTGAAGAACAGTTAAGTTTTCATACTTAGGCACAGCAGTTGTAGTTAGGTTTCCAATAGCATTTTCAAGAAATTGATGCTCTGCATTCATTACATCAGTTGTCTCCTTTACAAACCTAAACCGCACAATTCGGCAGTACAATGTTGATGACGGATGTGGATTTCTCCAAACAATCTTCTCCACTTCACCAGAGAATCCTGTCAATTCAAGTGGTACAAAGCAGGTAAGAAACAAACTTGCTTCTTGGACAAAGCTTCTGTTTTCCAGCTCATCAGTAACTTGTGTATAAATGTTTTGCCCAGTTGACCCATCAAAACCTACCTTTGAGCGCAGAACTAGCCTATCAAAAACAAACGAATTGATAACATCATGTTGTACTTCCAACAGCCGCAGAACAGTATGATCTACCAATGCTTGGAAATTGATGCCTGCAGAGTAATCTGTTGCTGTCCATGATTCACGACTAGGCAAACACCTCTCTTTTGCTTCACGTACATCATTGTATGGTGGATATAAATTACTTTTTTTGCTTTTCGCATTGTTTCTTAAGCGCTGATACTGAGATTTGCTCATCTCATTATCTAACAAAAGAGCCAACGCTTCTTCAGATGTATTATCAGAATGATCTAGTTCAGCATCTTTGTTATTAGCCAACTTTATTGCTATCTGAGCATCTTTTCTTCTACCTTCTTTCCACAGGTGTGTGCCACTAGCAAACAACAGCTCACAAGAATTTGAAGCTGACAAAGTTGCAACTTTTCTTTTCTTTGTTTTTGAAGACGAATCTTCAAATGGTAATGTAGGTCTGCCGAGTTGTTTATTTTTACTCTCCTTCATTAATGTGGTATTAAAATCATTTTCAAGCCAAGCTGAATTCTTCCTAATAAACTTTGCATCGGTTCGTTTACTTCGAGTCCATCTTTTACCATATTCAGAAATAAATAAATGAAATTGACTCTCAAACTTTTTGCCTTGAAACTTCAAATCATGTTCTTTAATAAAGTTGTATACAAGTATACTGTCTTCTTTTTTATGTATTGACAGACTGTTGAGTCTGATAAACTGGTGAATTTCGTTTCTTGTGACACTCATTAAGCCTAAATAAAAACAGCAGTTCAACATCTAAAATGAGTAACCCCAACCAAACCAATTAAAATAGATTATTAAATCCATTTGGTTTGACAAGCGCTAAATTAACAAGAACTAAATTTGAATTACGATATATATATATATATATATATATATATATATATATATATATATATATATATATATATATATATATATATATATATATATATATATACATATATATATATATATATTATTGTTCAGTACTACGATTAGCATGAGTAAGATCGTATTATATGTTTTCCGCGTTTTTTAAAATTTTGTGCAAATAAAAATTTTTGAGCGCAATTACAGATTTTTTGTTAGGAAAAAGATGTTCAAATGTGAAAGAAAACCAAGGTGGCACCTAGTGGCAGCCATATTTATGAAATTATTAAAGGAAACATATAGAAGCTTCAAAATATCTAAGTATAAAAGCAAGATGTAGCAATAAAAAAAAATACTTTGTCAAATAAAAACAAAAGTCATACAATAAAATATAAAATAATAAGCTTGTTTAAAGTAGCTGCAAATTTGTTAATTACATACCAATTTGAGTAAAACAACTTTTAAAATCCAGATAATATATAGAGTTATAATATAATATTTTAAAAAGCGCAATATTTTATGTAAATGTTATTTATTTCCATCGATTTTTTAAACAACATTTTTCTCTTTATAATTTTTTTTTTCTAATTTACATTTGCGTCTACTTCAACCACATCATTTGTATATCCATTAAAGTTTTAAGTGTATATAAACAGTTTTAAACTGTTTTATAATATCTATATAATTGATTAAAACCATTATGACATTAAAATTCTGACTTTGGTTTTTATACTTTTGTCCAGTCACTGGCCCACTGTGTAGTGGTCTCATGATCAGTAGCTGTCATTGGAGCTACCTGGTTTCTTTCATGTAGCTGCCTGATTTCTTTTTGATATTAAACATGGCGTTGGAGGAGATTATCCTCGAGGATGTTTTGATTCTGTTTTGAATTCAGAATAACTTTAAGAGATGAACAATTTTCAATTTTAAAAATCTACATACAAAAGTTAGAAACAATCGCTTTGGATAAAATTTTCACCTGATTCTTCAAAATTTTACGTGCTTGTATACGCAAAAAAGTTGCTTATAACAATTTTGATGACGAAATTCTTTACATAACGATTAAAGTTCATTGAAAATCAAAAATCTGATCAAAGAAAATTGATACTATTGTGTCGAAAAAACATTCAACGAAATGTGAAAAGGGTTTTAATTTAATCCATTTATGTATGTACTAAACTTAAACACAGCTGGGTATTTTCTAGCATCAGGTTTTGAGCTCTACGTGGTCACATAAACAACTTACTCAGCAGGTGGATAAAATTTCGCTGTTCTAGGAGTTTGACAACTTGAAGATCATCCTCAAGATAAAATCGTGGTTTTGATTATTTTAACGCAGCAAATGTACTTAAAATACATAATAAAATAACCTTTTATCATTTTATCTACAAATTGTAATTAGGAAGTAGTTTTTTATACCAGTTTTTAGTTTTTTTATTTCTTTTAGCCATTTAACATATGGAAAAAGATTACTACTTGCATGTGCTTTTACGTGGTACAAGTTGTTTTCCAATCAATATTCGCATCTGATTTTTATCTTAAATGCTTCGTACAGCCATTTGAGTAATTTTTGAATCATAATGGTTATGTGCATCATATTCTGTCATTTAGAATGCAAAACTTACAAAACGCATGCTTTAGGCTTGGTTCTGCAGTTTATACTTCCTATTAACTTTCGATACCCACAAAAAGCAATACTTGCTAAATCAAAACTATTCACAAGGTTGCAACCGCGAATTGCGTCATAATCAAATAAAGATTTTTTAAATAAAAATCTTTACATCAAAATAGACTAAATGCATCACTAAATACGGTGACTACCTATAATTACATAAAAAAAAAAGAGTCTTATTTGAGCAATTACGAACATTAACGCAATGGTGTATAAAGCAGTGATATTTAAGTTCTAAATATAATTTCAATTTCCATTTTTACTTAGTTCTTGTAGCATTGATCTAATTTCTAATTTTACTTGTTTTTAATCAGTTCTGATGAAATAAATTTCAGTTCAGTTCTAATGATTTCAATATTTTTACTTCTTATTTCAGTTACTAATTCAGTTTATATTTTACTTCTATCAAATTTTACAGCAATTAGTAGTCTTAACGACACAAATTTTTTTGAAAAAGTTTATAGTTAACGTAATGGCAAGCACGTGACCAGTTTTGTGGTCCAATGATACATTCTGTAATCATTCCAAATATAATCGTTATGGTCTAACATGTGCGCCAATTTTAAAGCAAGTATGTAAAATTTGTAAATTAATTTTCAAAAAAAAAAAAAAAACTATCGTATTAAAATTTTTTTAATATTCAATAATTTTCGTTCGGTAATAATTCTTAATTCTATTCCTATTTTCGTTTTTTGATGCTTACATTCAATTCTATTTCAGTTTTCGTTCTTCAGATAATTCCTAATATTAGTTTTTATTCACATTAACGAAATCAATTTTTTTACTTCTTATGTTACTTCACGTTAATGAAAATATCACTGGTATGAAGTGGTTTTTATTACATCCTTTTGTTTCAATAACAAAACGGAACGAAAAAAAAATTTTTTTTGAGAATTTTTTTATGAGAATTTTTTTTTGTTTTTAAAATTTTTTGTTGTTACGGAGGGATCAGAACAGCTAACTTAGTGTTGGTCAGTAAAATGTGCAGCAAATTTTTACTGTAAAACTGAAGTGTGGTAGCTTAAAAATACTTAAATTTCTTAGCATCATGTTTAAGAACGCGCCAAAATGGTATAAACTTGTAAATTATGAAACTAAGTCTGATAAACTCTGGTCTTTCATTTAGTTACATTCAGTTTTACTTTTCATCTTAGATATCAAAATTTAATTTTAATCTGGCAATTAGAGAGCAGACGTAATTTTTTTTTGGAAAAAATTTCAATATCTTGTGCAGTGATAAAGTCAAGCTTTATCTTAGAAGGTTTATCAGCAACTAATACTTATGCAAAGATGACAAATGTTAAAGCAATATCAGATTTTTCATTTATGGACTATAGAATTTGAACTTAGTTGTTCAAGCATTAAAGATGATCAGTGTGCGTCTAGAAACTATAACATAACGAGACAGCCTCCCTTTAGAGGCCCGATGCTGGCCCAGTTGCACTAGCGACGGAGGGGCGATGCCGACAATTGATGATGGCCTTATATCAAAACGCCCAATGGGCCAGCATCGCTAGCCAGCACTGGCCCGGAATCATTTTCCAGCATTAGTCCATGATCGTAAGTCAGTACTGACACGTTACTTTTAACCAATATACATATCCTAGCACGCAAATATTAGCCATTTTTGAAGAAAACGTGATATCGCACAAAAAGTAAGCAGAAAATAAATATTTTTTAAAGCTTTGAGCATATTAATTTTGTTAATAATAACATAAGTAAACATTGTACAGGTTTCAACAAACTAAATTATAACAAGTGAAGCAAGGGTGAAACAACAAACCCATCATCAACTTGTACAAGACATAGTTGAGAATTCTGTCATCTAAAATTGCAATGTGTTCAACTTTATCTAAATGTGATACTAAAAATATTCCTAACAAACTTGAATCACACAGGTTTTTTAATTCAAAAATTTTTCAAAAGACACAGAATCAAAATGATATTTTGCTGCTTATAAACAAAGGCAAACCATCGGTATTTAACGGCACATAAAGAATTGAAAAATTTGCAATTTTATCATAAATGTGATTTAATATATTTGTTAAATTGCCAAACCAAAATAAAAATAATCACCACCTGTTTGATGCGCAATTATAAAATTCCGTTTTTAAAATAGTTCTCACATGTTTTTGGCAAACTTTTGGATGAAACAGACAGAGAATACGCAGTAAAGATGACAAAGCAGTCAAATTAAAGTAAAACTGAACAGCCCAAACAGCCAATCAGGTAGTCAAATTGGAAGAGAATGTTTGATATTTATTACTACTAAGATTTTAAATATGGTTAAGTTCAGTTTCAACATTAACATTGTTATCAGAAAATATATTAACTAAGCTCCAAAAACTGAATCATTGTTATCTACAATGTTTTCACTTACAGCAGGAAAACATTTATAGATATGTATGAGAGGGTAACAGTTATCTCATCAAATGAGTTCTTTGGATTAACTATTTCACAGTTGATATCTTCTTTAAATATTTGTTGCAAGCATTTTAAAACAACACTCTCTCTCTCTCTCTCTCTCTCTCTCTCTCTCTCTATATATATATATATATATATATATATATATATATATATATATATATATATATATATATATATATATATATATATATATATATATATATATATATATATATATGATTAATATAAAAAAATTGTATATTTAAAAACTTATTTATCTTATAGTTATTCTATTAAAAACTTTTTATCTTCTAACCTTTAAGTAGACTTTTCTTTTTACCATTTCTGTTTTATTGTTAAATCAACATCTTGCATGAATGTTATTCAAACTTTTTAATGTAAAAACATAGGGTAAGGTTGCCAATATTGTACCCCCTAAGACAAAATTTAAAAATGTAGGCAATCTACTGAGTAGAAACCTGGATTTTCAATTGGATTTCATAATTTAGGGACTGTTTGTTGTAAACATGTTCAAAAAGCACAAAATTTAAAAAGCGTTAAGTCTCGAAGAATCAAACTAAAAAAATAGCGCTAAGAGTACAATTAAGGAAACTAGATCCTAAATTGTACCATTGCTATCCAATATTGTACCACTTTCTTGATTTCAATTACTTTACAGCTTTGCACATATTTTATGATTTTAGATTTAAGGGATTTAAAGAACTGATTAAAACGAATGGTTTTTATAAAATCAGCAATTGGAAATATTTTACCAATGCGTAAGCTAAGATTAAAATAGTGGAGGAAGGTAGATATTAAAGATAGTTATACTAAATAATGTAAAACAATATATACTATATCTGTTTTAAAAACAACCACACTAAATATTGTAAAATAAAATACATAAAAACATTATTTTTGGCAAAAGTTTCAGATATATTGTGTCTGTTTTTGATTAACACCTGCACAGTCAACATGACACCAGCCTTGACATATTGGTAAAACTGAACTAGAGAGTGCGTCTTTTTAAGGACTGCTTGTCAATACAAGAGTAATACTGAAATTTTTGTTTTTTTGTTTAAGTGGTGAAGTTCGTTTTGTAAGTATGGATATTTCTCTAATTGGAATCTCAAAAGGAATTTGTTAAACTTTACACGCATTTTTAGCGGTCAAAATGGTTGCGTCGGTACAATTAAGGATATGCCTTGAGGTACAATTTACGCAACTAATCTGACATTCAGTTAGTTAAAAAATTTGACAACTAAAAATAAGATATTTTAAATTCTAGGTATTTATTTTGAATTTAGATAAATTATGCTTTAACATAAATACACTGAACAAATCATATCTTCTGCTTTTTTTAGTGAAATACGCTTAGCCATAAAAACCTAAAATAAGAAATCTCCAATAACAAACCAACAAGAGCTTACTCTGGCCTTAATACAGTTGGATGACAAAAAAAAACAGTTGACTACTTAATTTCATTCAGCAAAGATAAAAAATAAATTAAAAAATTTCTTGTGGGTTGTAAAAATAACGAGTTATGTTAAAAGTACAATATAGGCATCGGTACAATATTAGCAACCTTACCCTAGCTAACATTTATACAAAATTACTGTTACGATGTGTGGTAACATAAGTGAAATTTACATTATTTACATCATACGACATCCAAACTTTTTACAGTAGTATCTACTACTGAAAGAGTTTGGATTAGCAAATGTAATTCTAATTACAACATATTTGTTAATGTTTTTACAAAAACATCAATATTTTGTTGTAATAGCAAACGTACGCTTGCTGCTATCATTTTAATACGTATTGTAGTAATAGCACAATAAAAAACAACAGCAAAAGCAAGAAATTTGCGAAATATCTTGTAAATGGAGATGTAATCTTATAAACCTTTTGTTTCACTTCTATAATATCATCATGGATAATTCCCAAAACATTCAAAATAATGGCTATTATCGCAAAACGACATTCGGCCAAAACTCTGTAGCCGCCACAATCGGGCCAGTGTTGGCCCAATAACAAATGCTATCTCAATGGCATACGACTACTCGCCAGATGCTTACCAGACTCGTACCAGGACTGGCCCGTTACTTATATAGTCAACACAGCGTGCAATAATTCTCCAGAATTCTGGCCCGGTGTCGTGTGCTGTCTGGGCATTGTTTTTAAAAATCAGAGTGTGGTTGCAAGTGCAAATAGCTAATACCAAAGGCATTTCAAGATGAACGAGTAAGGCCGTATTTTATTTTTTTTTAAATTACTATTTGGAAAAATCCGAATAGAAAACAAATTATTTTTGTAGCAATTAACTAACTTCAACAAGAAGAAAAAACCGAAGTTATGTGTCGTTTCATAACTACAAATGTGTCCAGGGTCTATTCCCATGATTACAAATTGAAACAGGAACATCTAAAAAGGACTGAAGCTGGATATCCAGCTCCGAACCAAATAAAGAGAAAACGATCGACAAAAAAAGATTATGGCGCATTTATTATCTCTACTTTTCTTGTATATTTTTTGAGGTTCAAAATAAGAATTTTGTAGAATGAATATAAAATAACTTGCAGTATTATATGAGGAAATTTATTTAAAAATAGCCTACGCGGCCACTTGAATTACCATCAAGAAAAAGTTTAAAAAAAGGTAACACTTTTTTCATATGTCATAGAAAATATTTTATCACTGTTTAGTAATTTTCTATCGAGAAAAAAATTACTCAAAAAAGCATCCTCGTGATGCTCCGAACAAAGAGTTACAATTTTAAAGTAACATTTTTTCTAATTTATCCAAATTTATTTCTTTTATTTAAGTTTATATTATGGTTTTATCTTTTAATTATCAAGATAAGTAAAGACTTTTCATAAAACAACGACAAAAAAAGTGTGACTATGAAACTTCTCTATTTGTGTCTTTAATTAAATCTAGCAACACATTTGAGAAATGACTCAAAAACTAAGATTAAGCTACTATACAAAAGTATCTGATGTAACTCCATTTCAAAGTATTAATTTTCAACATTGAAACTTGGTAATTGAAGAATATTAGATCAACAGAAGATTTGATTTTCTCGTGTGTTTGCTTGTGATCTACCAAGATTGGATAGTTAACTGAAAAAAAATCCGTTGATGAGTAACTTTTTTTAAGGCTTCCACTTAGAGATTTTTTAGTTTATCAAATGACCTTTCAGATGCGAAGAAACAGGCTGAAGAAACTACAGGTGCGTTAACACATGTTTAAACTTTGGACTAAATGTTTAAAACTATTTGTCTTTAACTATTTTTTTTTGAAGCTGTAATTTATTTATTAATACCACAAATATTCGAGAGGTGAGATCATTACGATCTTTAATCGTGACAATCAAATCTATTTTTTTTTTCAAGCTCAGCCGAGTTTTTCTTGAAATTTGCTCACGCCCTCATTTCGAACATTTATATCTCTCAACACACGCACATCATATTTAATAAGGGTAAAGTTTAATGCTGTTTCGTCAACTGTTTTGTTAGATTTTCACTGCTTAACGTATTGGTTTATGAAGTTAACACAACTTGTAAAAAAGAAACATTTTTTTTTCAGAAATGGTAAGTGGGGAAATTTCAGCCAAAGAAATTTTCTGCTCAACCTAAAGCTTCTCGTGTGCTTGTTTTGCTTCGGGCTACAAATATTAAAATGTGACGACTAAAATATTAATTTTATGCCGCGTAATACGAGTATCCAATTCAGCGCGAGAGACAGGCGACGATGATCTTTTGTTATAAACATAGTTTGCTTTTACAAAAATTATATATTCAAACCCACTTCAATAAAACACCGCTTACGTTAACAACAAAAAATATTTTAATATTTTCGTCACTTATTTAAATTTCAAACAGAAATAAAAATCATGGAATAAGTTTGAATAACTTCTATGTAAAACACAAATGCAATAAATACAAACTATTTAAAAAATCTTGGTTGTTTGCTAACGCCTATTCTCTTTAACAAGCCAGTATTAAAACCACGATTGTAATAGTGATCCGTTCTCTTTGCAGGTGTGTAGTGACGCGAAAAGCACTAGCCAATTAAATGCCTTTAAATAAAATACAGATTAAAAACACTTCTTTTTTTTTTTTGTTTAGATTTATCTCTCTTAATTGTTTACTATCTGTATCTTTTATGCATATTTTCTAAACAGCTGAAATCATTTAGATTCATGGCCATAGAAACTGAGAGGACAGGGGGGGGGGGATTTCTCTCCTATGATTTTCAGCATTCTCCGTGAGACGTTTTTCTTTTTTGATCATATAGCAATTTTTGTAATAAATAATGCATTTAATGCTAAAAAAAATACAAATCAATTTGAATTTTGAGATATATGGGTTTGGACATCACATGCTCCTTAAAAATCTCTTCCGGTTTGATGTTTTAAGAACAAATGTAACCACATCCTAGGTGTCATCACGTCTTTAAGATCGATTTTTTATTTGTTTCTCCCCTCCTATCAATAAAACCTTCTGATTTCCTAAGGTTTTTTTCTGATACTTAAATTGCCACTAATGTCCCATAATTCATTTATAAATGCTTTTCTGGTGCTTTAAGTTGAACTTAAGCGTTTTTGAAACTTTGTTTCAAAAGTTTTCATTTTTTTAAATTTTAGTCATCTATAGAAATTCAGTTTGTTAAGGAAATTTTTGTGTCGGATAACTTTTCCATTTTAAAAGGAGATTTGAAAAACGTACAATTCGCCCCATGAATAAATGATGTTGTTTTTTGTTATTAAATATGTTGATTACCACATAAAACATTTATTGGAAAGATTTTTGTTTTTTGAGTTTGTAAAAACAAATCCATTGATATACTTTAATGTAGTGGTGACCATGTACAACGAAAGAACGCTTTTAACAATAATTTTTTTATGTATGCGATTTTATGGCGTTTTTATGGGACAAAACGCTTTAAACGGCAGTGCTCAAATATCTAGAGGTGTGTCAGTTGTTGTTTTTAAGGGGTTTTTGTAAAAAAAAAGAAGATGCTTTTCAAACTATCATAATATCGTATGTGAAAGGTTCTAAAATTTTTCTTTTTGTTGTCTAAACGCGCGTATTTTTGAATGAAGCAGAAGTCTTTTTTGGCAGTTAACGCACGTGATCACTTGATAAACAGAGTATCGGAAACAGAGAATAAACGCGTATATTTTTGTCGTATGCGAGTTTATTTTTTCGATATCCTGTTGTTTTTTTTTGTTTTTTTATCAAAATGGCCACTGAAGAGTTAGCCACATGGAAAGATTTAAAACCTAAGCAGCAGTAAAATAAGAACCGCCCAAATGTTTGAGCAAACCTATAGAAATAGATATTATGATAGGAACTTTGGATTTGTACTTCCTAAGTATATCGACTCAAACAAATTTAGTAGATTGAAAAAGTTAAAGGCTGATGAAGTTCTTCATTTTTATAAAGATTTAAAAAATTTTAAGTAGTAATAAAATAATTTTGAGGAAACTCATCAGTTGGACGTTAACATTCAAAACATGTTAAAAAAAAAAAAACAATTCTTAAAAAACATTTTAATATTGGAAAAAATATTTTAAAATTGCATGTACGGCAACTATTCAATTTTTATGTCTATTTGCTCCAAAAATCCATTTTGAAACACAACAGCGGTATGTTGTCCCAAAAGACCTATTTACCACGATTTTGACAATCAAAACAAAGCCTTTCAGGAACAGAGGTTTTCACAATAATAATAAAAAAGATCCAAGAGAAAAGCTTTTTCTTTATCATTTCAGATTGTAACGGCTGGAAACTATACAGAAAATCGTGTTACAAATTTTATCCTTCTGCGGAATACTTTGATTCAGCTCAAGCGACCTGTTATGATAACAACGCTCATCTTGTCTCCATATTGGACCAGTACGAAAATAATTTTGTATTAGACTTAGTTTCATCAAAAACCAGCCGAAGTGCCACGTGGATAGGATTACGAAACTTCTCATCTTTCTTTGAATGGATTGATAAACAGAATACCACTTTCACTAACTTAACAATTAATGGCGAAGGGAAGTGCGCAATGATTGATGCAAATAAAATGTGGAAAAGTACATTGTGCAATGATAAATTGCCGTTTGTGTGCAAACGAGGTAATTTTGCACGTTATTAAATTTGAAATTGCCTCGACTTTAGTACTTACGGTATTTTTCTTTATCTTTCTTTGTAAGAAATTCGAGCAGATGCTTTGACTGGTTGCAAGTGAAAATGTCGTAAAACATTTTGCTTGGTATCAAACTTCTTTGGTACTGAAAAATTAATCAATCTCCCTATTAGTAATTATAAAATTTTTCACGGAAGTTTAGAAACTCATTAACAACTTTTAAGCATTTTCATTAATGTCATCCTTTGTTTTTATCTCACAAATTTCAAATTTGAGAAACACGCTTTAAATAGTCACGATAAATAATAGATCTAACAAAAAGCGATAACATTTGTAATAGTTGTTTGTTACGTCTTAAGCGAGTAGGCTAATACATTTTTCAGTTAGTGTTATTAGCAATCCTGCTAGCAATTAGTCACCTTTTTAGGATTAATTACTAACCACTCTGCTATCGACATTTCATCGAACAAATAATACTTTTACCAGTTAATATCAGTAAATAATGCTACTAGTCAGGGAGAGAGGCAGAACTGAATTAAGGCAGGAGCTTCAGACCTTAAAAAATGTGTATAACATAACCAATAGTAAATGGATTTATTACTAACTTAGGCATACATGTATTAAAAAGTACTAGCATAGCTTCTGCTTTATGTTATACGCTCTATGATCATATTTGATTTATAAATCCTATGAAATTTACTACGAGCCCCGTAGGTGCAAGATAACTTTTGGCTAGTTTAGGCTCATAAATACAAATCGACTAATAATTACGTCACTGTAGAACTAATTAACTTATGTTTGACTTAGCATGTTATATTATTATTATTTTGTTATCATTTAGTATTCTTTCTTTTTTTCTTTCAGGAAGTCGCGAATTGAAATCTGACAATTTCGACTTTGCAGTTATAATATCTCTTGTATGCGTTACCGCGATGGTGATCTTTATTTTGTATGCATTTTGTAAAATTAACCGACCAATTTGGTTTTACCAAATGTACGCAAAGTTTCGGCAGTTGCTATGCTGCATGTTTGTGTAGATTGTTCGCTCGTATTTTTCAAGAAGTTTGTCGCATTTTCCTGGTTTTGTAAAATGTGTAAAAACTTTTCAAGTATTTGCAAAAAAACAATCAAGTTAAATCTTAGCTTCTGTTTACTCATAGAAGAAAATTTTCTACTGTTTTTTGTAGATAAACGTATGTAAAAAAAACTACACTAACTAAAGGTTTTTTTTTTGACCCAAATACTGTTTTTGTAAAGAGTACATAGTCATTTGTTATGTTAATAAACTTTTAAAAACCATATTTTTTTGGTTTCAGCATTAAAATGTTCAATTTTTTAAATAAATATCGGTGATTTAAAAACTACGAGCAAGTTTTTAATGTTAGTTGGTGCTCGTTTTTAATTTTAGACGTTTTTACTTTTTTTTATTATCAAATTTTAGTTTATATTTTAGTTTAGAATGTTAATTTCCGAACCTCGAGAGGCCATTAAAGAATTTCCTAGTCAAAAGTAAGCACCGGCGTTTCCGCAGGTAAAAGTGCGCAAAAATGTGTTTATCTGAAATCCTTTACGCATACTTGCACAATTTTACCATCATTTTTGGGTAAACTTTAATTGTATTAGGCTTTCTTCTATTTTGACCAATCGTTCATTGGATTGAAAAAAAATCGCTGACTATTTTTTGAGTAATTTTACACTGCAAAAGCATAGCAAAAATGCACAAATTAAAATATTTTACACTGCAAATGCACACAAAAAATTCTCTATCATTACGCTATTCATTTACTATTTGCAAAACTTCTCTTATATGATTTACCAATTACGTCTATAAAAAACAACATTTGAAAATTTAAAATCAAACTTTAAATCTGCAATTCCGGTTTAAGATTAGTCGATAGCAATCTTGAAAACGAACTTCAAATCTAAAGTATGAATTTAAACTTGAAAAAATGAAAGGTTTTTCATTTTTTCAAGTTTCAACAGAGAGCTTTTTAACAACTGAATGAAGCATTTATGCCAAGACAAAATGATAACTCAGCTGAAAACTGTACTTTAGGTAAAAATTATAGAAAGCTTGAAATCTACCTTGAAATTTTGTTGTTTAATTTCATTTATATGATACATTTTTTAATTTTATTGATATGACACATTTTGATATGATCATTAAACCATGCTGAACAACTTGTAGTTGATCCGCAACCTTTAAAAAATGGTTATTTTAACAGCCACATATCAAAAACATGTTTCGCATCAAAACCTTCATTCTGTAATTGAAATGTTAAGTCTCCAGAAGTGTTTTTTTTTAAAAATCTTTATTTTATAAACAAAATACTAAAATAAAAAGGAAATATAATAATTAGAAAACAAAAATTTTTGGCTTTATATCAACTTTAATAATCCCAGATAAAACAGCAAAGATTAAAAAAAAAAAAAAAAAAAAAAAGAAAAGAGAGAATGAAAACGTTATTAAAAAAATACGGATTTTTGAAAAAAAAAAAAAGAAATATATACACACAAACAATATCTCAAAAAAATTACTGCTAAAGTTTGAATAGTTCTGGTTATTAGTTAACATTTTTTTTTAAACCATGGTGACGCATAAAATATATTTTGCTGTTTTTTAATTTTAAAATATGACCTTTTCACATTAAATACCTGCATTATAGTTTTATACATTATAAGCTTTTTATAACACGTGAAGCTTATATCTAGATTGAATTCTACAGTGCACACTTTGTCTTTCCGTAAGGTTACCGTCTTGTTTTGATTAAAGTAAAACTTTAAAACGCACTGAGTGTAGCAACTGTATCAATCGCCCTTTTTTGTTAATTAAAAGAAAGAATAAAACAAGGTTTTTATAGAAAGTGAGATAAGAAGTTATGAACAAAACTAGTAAAGGATGTGATACTGGGTAGTAAAGGATGTGATACATTGTAGAAGGAGTTAAATACAACAAAATCCACTTTTTTTAATACAATATATAAGTAAATTACAACTTTACTTAAATAAAAATATATATCAGTTAATAATTATTTATAAAATTTCCAAATGAACATTTGTCAAAAAAAGAAAAACGTTCATTATATATATATATATATATATATATATATATATATATATATATATATATATATATATATATATATATATATATATATATATATATATATATATATTTATATATATATGATGTATTTATATATATTTATAGTTATTTAAAAACTTAACATAAAACTTAAAAATAGTAAGCTTTAAATAAAATTGAACAAAATTATTAAAAAAAAAAAAAGAAAAGAAAATAACAAGTAGCACTCTTAGCTCAAATAGTGCGTAGTCATAATCTTTTCATTTTAAACAGAAAACTTTTTTAAACATCAATAGTGTAAACTTTGAAAAATTCCATGTTATGCAAACTATAAATAGAATGAACAAACATCAAATGATTAACTTCTTAAAACCAAAAAGCCTTTAAGTTTGATTTTTTTTACTCATTCTTATTCTGATATTTGTTTTGTTTACAGCAGACATTGCCAAGAACAGCTGAGCAACATAATATGATGACATTATTAATACTCGAGATTTAGGAACAGGAGTTACAAACTTGTCAACTCCAATGATGAAGTCAGAAAGCATAAAGAAAGCAGCACCAAGTACTCCACAAAGACTTGTCCATGACCATATATTACCAAGAATATCAATAGTTGCAAATGCACGCCAACCCATTGAACAAATCAACCAAACATAAATACAAACACAGGGTAGTAACAAACCTTGTAGACGAGGATAAAATAAATAAAGTGTAACCAAAACCATTCCAAAAAATGGTATGCCTTTCAACCAACGATAAGAAGAAAACCCAAATGCACTTATATAAGCTATGTGTGCAATAGCAAAAGCTCCCATAGCTTCAAGGAAATGTGTTTCCCCCCATATTAAGAGGGCATCTCCAAAACAGGAAAACACAAGACCAATAAATATTCTTTGCCTATAAAAATGCTCCTTCTGAAAACTAAGTCCTTGACTAATAACAAAACCCATTAAACAACATATTGGAAGACATTTTAAAACTGCTGCAAGTATAGAAGGAGTTTCAGCAGGCATCCATGCTACAAAATAAATTATCACTGTTTTGAAGAATGGAACAAGACGAGGTCCAACATGTGTAAACTAAAAAAAAAAAAAATTTGAATTATTTGTATTATGAAGAATATAAAATTAGCATCATTTTGCTTATTAATAAGAATATATATGTATTGTTTTAGTTTCGTTCAAATCACACATCTTGAAACTGAAAGCGATTTAATAAAATATAACTCCAATTGTTTACAAATTAGATGTAATTGAAACTTAAAAGCTTTATGTAACTACATATATTTATTATTAGAATGTCTTAACTATCAAGTATACCTAGATATTATCAACATATCAACATACCACATCTAAAGGATGAAAGCGAGCGACCTCTTTTCTACACATTCCAAAACTCTTTAACAAATGACCATAACTATTTGGCTGAAAACTTAAGAACAGAATGTGGAATAAAATATATTGTCAGACTTAGATCATGTGATTTGTTAACTGATTATGGAATGATTTAAGCCTGATTATGGAACGGTTTTTCTTTGCCTCGCTTTAACCAAACCCCTCATCTCAATACATGACCGCAAGTATAAGTCAATCGAGCTTCTTTGTTTTTCTGGGAAGTGATTTTGTTGTCGGTATTATGACGGTACCGGTATTATGACGAAACAAAAATTTTTAAGAATTTTCGGAATTTATAATAATCAACAAATGCAATTTTTTTATTTTTTTTTACCATAAACAAGATAAGTATAAGGAAGAGTTTAAAAGATGATGTAATTCAATGGTGAAGGTAAATTAGAGGTCGTGTTTCAAATCGACGTTTAAAATACTTTAAAAATCAAGTGAGCTAAAAAGTTGAAATAATAGCGGGTGTGATGGAGGTAAGGTATGCCTTTTTAAAGCTCGGTACTATCGGAACGAAACGAAATTAAACTTCTGAGCGTCATCTCGGACCTTTCTGACTTTTTTAATATTGAACTTTCGGAACTTTTTTTCGAAATATTTAACCAATGATATATATTAACTAGATATTTAACTCGCGCTTCCGCAGTGAAGCAAATTTTTTGCCAGCCCGGACTTGTTTTGCTAGCCTGAAATGACGCAATAACAAATCAAAGTAAAGCAAATATGTTTTTTTGTCTGTTTAAATAAAACGGCTACCGGCGTTAAAACTTTAAAAACTTGTTTCACTTTTTCTTTCGGAATTTTTGTGAAGTTAGACACCTAGTTAATATATATCATTGTATTTAACTTTTCTATTTTATGTGAACCACAAAAACAACATCAGCGACTTCGCCACTCACTTTATATAAAAGCATAAAATAATAATTAGGTTGTGAAAAATTATCATACAATAAATCTTCGGATGTTGTCCTTTTCTAATTACAAACTAAGTTTAACCTTTCAAAACATTTGAGTTTTTACTTGTGAAAAAAGACCTTCCCTAGAGTGCAATGATACAGAACGCAACGTAACAAATTATCATCTGCAAGTTGGAACCTTAAAGGTTTTTTAGAGTTTGCCAATCATACGTAAAACAATTGTATTTGATCATTTTTATGGAGATCTCAAGTAATTTGATCCGGATTTTTGTCATTCGATCATCATTAAGTTTTCCATTTGTAACATTAAGATTTATTTTTAAAAAAGAAGTGTTTCTTGTCCTAAATATTCTGATTAAAAATTTCTTAAATTCTCAAGTCTACCCACGCAACTTTAATAAACTGTGTTTTATTATTATCATTATTATTATTATCATTATTATTATTATTATTATTATTATTATTATTATTATTATTATTATTATTATTATTATTATTATTATTATTGTTATTATTATTATTATTATTATTATTATTATTATTATAATTATATTTATTATTATTATTATTGCTATTGTTATTAGAAATGGATAAATTACGATTGTAAAAAAAATTTCTTCACGAAATGAAAAAAAAACTCAAGAAATTAGGAATAATAAAAACTTAGTTAAAGTAAAGGTTACTTTAGCTATATTTGATTCAAAGGTAAAGAAAAAACTAAAACAATGTTGTAGAAATTATAATAAATTTATAGAAAAAGAATGCGAATTGCTTTACGCAAATCTTATGACCAATTAAAGTAGCCGTATTGGTTCTGGAAGGCTGCATAATATGCCATTAATATCAAGCAGTTTGATTTATACTGCACTGAAACAGCTGAAATTGTAGTAAGCTTATACAAACTGTTACTGCGTAGTACTTCCATACACATAAACTAACTTTGCCAATTAAGGTATTTTCGGAAGATTCATTGGAGAGTTTGAATAAACAGATAAGAACTTCTAGACTTCGACAAACCGTAAAAATAAGCAAGTTAAATAATATGATGAATCAAAGACTACCTATTCGTAAGGCTTGATCAAAAATTATCAAGCATTTCTCTAGAAAATATTAGAATTATCAAGCAAAACCATTACAGGTGAAGTTATAAAAATGATTGTAATGTAAATAAATGAAATAAACGTAAAAAGTCTGAAATACAGTTTTATTTCTATGTATCAACATGTTATTAATCCATATCAAGTTGAGTAATGTATCAAAATATTATGTTTCGGCTTAAAAATTTAAAAATTTTAAAGTTATTTTTTACGCGTGCAACAAAACCTAACACGCGCATGAACCCGTACGCGCAAGGTGCGCGTAGTAAACACTTTTATTAAAAAGTTTGAATTCTTTGACCCAAAAACTATTATATTATCATAAAATATGTTTATTTGCGATACTTATTAAATTTTGTTAAGTTATTATCGTTTTTTGATCATCCTGAATTACTTTGGGACGGCAATTATCTGTTATTCGAAAAAATTATCATGAAGCCAGGGCATTAAAAAACTTTCACGAAACGTACGGGAAATCGAGAAAGTTTTAAAACTAAGACTACCATAACAACAAATCAGAGTAACTAATTTTTTGAAGCTTTTCTATTTTTCAATAATAATAAACTTTATTTTTAGAGGTTTACAAAAAAAAGGAATTTCTACTAGTTAAATTAGTTATTAAAAAAAAAAAACAAAACAGAAAGGAAGAAAAAAACGCTGAAACTTGGTGGAAAAAATTACATATGAAAGAAAAAAAGTAATCATATCTACATAAGTACACCGTAGTTACAAACCTTACCAGATATCAACCTAAAAACTATAATAGAATAGAAAAGACCTGAATACTTCTTCTTAAATTAAAAAGTTTACTGGTAAAAAATTGATTTTTTAAAAAGTAGTTCTGTTTTTAAAGGATATACTGCAATAAAGAAACATTGGCTGTGACAATGTGAATAATGATTTTACACTATTTAGGTAGTCATTATGCAAGAAGAAGATGCTCGTTTTTTAAAAAGGTTAGTACTTAGTTTAGGCGAAAATTAATAAATGTACCTCATTCTATTGCTAATTTTAAGAAATAGACACATAATATACACAAATATACATTTACATCTCTCATAAAACTTCAACATATTTATCCATGTATATGTAGGTAAAAAAGTATCGTTACAGACACAATTCATATAATAATTTTTTAAGGAAGGTGAAAGGTGGCACAATAGATGTTCATCCAAGTGAAAATGCTATTGTTGTTAACTATGAACTTGAAGCTGTGATACTTGGTGAGCTAGGTGATCCTATGATGGGAGAACGGAAAGATTGTCAAAAAGTGTAAGATTTTTCTAGTTAATTGTATGTTGTTATTTTAAAAATTAGTTTCTCAAATAAAAGTTATACACTATGTTCTTTATATATATATATTTAATTGTAAGGATGAATAAAATAGCAATAAGTGACAATACATGTCCTTTATTTTCATATTTAGAATTCGCCTTAAGTCTCTAGATGGCTCTACAAATATCCAAATTTTAGCAAAAGAAATTGTAGACAAATGTAAATTGATTCATCCATCTCGTTTACCAGAGGTTGAACAACTTCTTTATTATTTACAGCAGCGTAAAAGTGTTGGAGGAGTGGGCAAAAAAAATAGTGTGTATTTTTAACAGATTGTTTATTACTATTTTTATAACACATTTCTCCATTTTTGTTTTCATTAGTTGGTAAGTTTATACTTTTTCCTTAATCTTGTTTTTTTATTTATTTTTTATTTAGCCAAAAAGAAAAAAGAGGTTGATCCTTTTGACAGTAATGAGTTTGATGAATCTGCAAATTTAAACAGCATTGAAGAATATATGGAATTTCTTTATGATGATACAGTTTCAAAAATTAAAGGAACTGGTTTAATACTACAAGTTGCTAGAAACCCTGATAATTTAAGTGAACTGGCTGATAATGGTAATGCTGCTGTTTTTTTAATGATATTTGTTTTATACAGAGGACAGGTTTATTGTTAAATAACCAATTTAATTGGTTCTTGTTTATTGGCATTTTCTTAGTTACAATCTTAAATCATTGTAATTTTAAACTCCTGTACATCATGTGTTTAATACAATTACTTTGTTAACAAGTTGTATATTTGATACAACTACTCTCTTAACAAGTTGTCTGCAGTTCTGTTAATTTTCCTATAAGCATTAATTATAAGTTGAGATCATTTTAACAAAAAACAAGTTTCTCTCAAATATTAACCTGCATTGGAAAAATATTAGCAATTATTGAGTAACAAATCTTTATGAGACTGTTTAACCTTTAAAAAAGTTGTTCTAAATTAACTTAAATATTAAAATTTTGTTATTTAAAATTAAATTTAATCACAAATCTCTTAATATACATATATACATACATACATACATACATGCATACATATATACATACATACATACATACATACATACATACATACATACATACATACATACATACATACATACATACATACATACATACATACATACATACATACATACATACATACTTACATACATACATACATACATACATACATACATACATACATACATACATACATACATACATACATACATACATACATACATACATACATACATACATACATACATACATACATACATACATACATACATACATACATATAATGATAAATTGTAAAGAAAGTTATATTTGTGTTAAAGAGTTTTTTTCTTTTTAATGAAAATCTAACTAACCTAAGCAATTTAGATGAGCTAGTTTTATATGTAAAAGGCAATTTGATTTGATTTAGAAATGCTTTTAAGTGCATTAGCACGAATTTTGCGAGAAGAATGGAAAAGTAGCACTGAGCTAACTACTAATATTATCTACACATTTTTCTGCTTTTCAAGTTTCACTGATTTTCATGGTGTAATTCTGCATCATAAAATTGGTGCTTTGTGTCTGCAAATAATGGAGCAAGAAATAAGAAAACATGACTTATGGATTGATGAACTTTCTAAGAAACAAAGTATTGCTGCAAATGATGCTGATTTAAAAAAAGATTATGATAGAAGTTTTAAAAAGTTCCAAAATCTTGTTACTAAACAGGAACACCTACTACGTGTCAGTGTCTATTTCTTACTCAATTTAGCTGAGGATACTAAAGTTGAGATTAAAATTAAAAACAAAAATATTATTGGGATTCTTGTGAAGTTGTTATCAAGAAGTAATGATGAGTTGTTGGTTCTTGTTGTGTCATTTTTAAAGAAATTGAGCATCTTTAAAGAGAATATTATTGAAATTTCAAAAACAGACATCATGGACAAAATTGCCTTGCTCATTCCAAATAAAAATGAAGATCTTTTAAATCTTTTACTACGGCTGCTTCTCAACTTAAGTTTTGATACAGAGCTTCGTGAAAAAGCTGTCAAGAGTGGATTAGTACCTAAGTTAGTAGATCTTGTGAAGACTCCAAAGCACTCACTAGTAGTTGTTTGTTTGATGTATCATATAAGTATTGATGATCGTTACAAGTCATACTTCAGTTACACTGATTGTATTCCTATTGTACGAAATTAATAGTTTGTTATTAAATTTATAGTTTAAACTTATAATTTATGCTTTTATATTTTGAACACATTTTTAACTCTGAATAGTTTGCATGAACTATTCAGAGTTGAATTAAACTAAATATGAAAAAATGGTTATTTAGCATATGTTTTCTAAAATACTGTATTTGTTTTTGGTTTATGTACACTTAGATAATGAAAATGATTCTTGAAACTCAAAAAGAACAAATTGAACCAGAGCTTATTGCACTTGCTATAAATCTTGCTGCAAACAAAAGAAATGCTCAGTTGATATGTGAGGGGAATGGCCTAAGGTTGTTGTTAAGGAGAGCCATGAAATTCAAAGATACTCTTCTAATGAAGATGATTAGAAATATATCTCAGCATGATGGTACAACAAAGAGGGAGTTTATAGTAAGTTTTTTCACTTTATATTTAATTCTTTTGGTTATTTTAATGTTTGCTTTTAAAAAATGTATTTCACAACGCATTTCTTATATACATTCCACAAGTTACTATTATGTTGCAGTTGGTTTATGAAAAATATGCATTTGTCTGTTTTTTTAAATTATGTTTAGAACTACGTTTCAGATCTTGCCATTATGATAAAAAACTTTAACAATGAAGCTTTTGTTGTGGAGTGTGTGGGAATTCTAGGAAACTTAAATATACCAGAGATGCAATACTCCATGATGCTTAAGGAATATGATTTGCTTAACTACATTCTTTCTAAGCTCTCTCCAGGTATTTGGTATACTTTATAAAATGTTCTATGTCTTATAAAACCTTACATGCTTTTAAGTGGTTTAATAAAAAAATTTTAATAAAATACTTTTTGAAATATGTAGGAAATTTGCCTCCTTAAAGCTGTTTCTATGTACAAGAAATTTTAATCATTTTTGTTCTATAGGTTCTGCAGAGGATGATTTAGTTTTAGAAGTTATTATACTGACTGGAACAATTGCCAGTGATGAGAGCTGTGCTTCAATGCTTGCTACTTCTGGAATAATTCATAGCCTCATTGATTTACTTAGAGGTAGTCAACTTTTGTGTTACTCAGCAAGCTCTCTGAGCTCCTTTTGATTGTTTATATTTGTTAATTTATTAACATTTTAAGTTTGCTCACATTCAGTTTTTCAACCATAACTTTTTCAGCATTATTTTTTCAGCAAAGCAAGAGGATGATGAAGTTGTTTTGCAAATTGTGTATGTGTTTTATCAGTTGGCATTCCACCAAGCCACAAGAAATGTTATTATCAAAGAAACACGTATCTTTTCAAAAGTGCTGTTTACTTAGTAAAATTAAAATTTTCTTTTATTAATAAAAATGATGGTTGCAATACTTTAGCTTTAGCGTTGATTACTTTGCTGCATTTCAAAATGCTGACATTGTAGTAATTCCTAACATTAGAGAAATATGTACTTGTACCTACAGAATATAAGCAATGTAATTCTTTCTAATAGTTCTAGTAAGTAGATATTTGAAAAAAGAGGAAGTTATGATTTAACAGATTTTAAAAAATGATGATTTTTTTTGTAATATTTATACTGTAATTATACTTAGTCAATATTCAATAATGTGTTATTTTACTAATGTCTAATTTGATTATTTGGAACCAAAGAAAGTATTTAAGGAACCAAAATGATTATTAAAGTAGAAGTAAGAATATTTCTGCTTTTTTTTGTACAAATGTGTTTAAGTTAAATCTCAATCATATATTCTTTCACTTTTAATTGACAGCATGCTTGTTGATCATGTGCAATAATTCCAAGAATTATTGCTTATGATCAACAGCAGCATAAAATTTTGGATCGACATTGAGTCACCTAAATTACCTTTTAGAAGAGGTTCACAACTGTAGAATACAGCAAATAATAACTTAGTTTTGTTAATACTATGTTACAGCTTCTTAGATGCATTTTGTGCAGATTTTACCTACTGTTCTCATTACCATTCTATCTACTATTTCTGAGTTTTTGAAAAGACACAGGGATAATTAGCAACAGGTTGATAATCCAAAGAATTCTATAGCAAGTTTCATATTGCCCCTGATGAAGTTTATGCTCTCAAGATGTTTTTGATCTGATTTATGATAGATTTCACAAATCTCAGAGCATATTCTCATCAAAAAGAATTTTTTTACCCTAGAGTCCTAAAATGTTCATGCCTATCTCTGTTCTTGTCCAATAACTCTAATCTTGATTGTATACTTTCTAAATATATTATTTTGCCCTAGGATATTGTCTACCTAGCTCTTGATATTATTGAAAAATAAGAAAGATCTTTTCAGCTTATTTAATTTTCACCTTTGTTTAAGAAACCTAGTTCTAAATATTGCTAGAATAAACTTTCAACCCCTATGTTCAGTTCAAACCTTAAGATTACCCTAAGTTTTTCATTAGTTAAGTTTAAATATGGCAGCTTTTTTTGTTCAACTTTTTGAAAACTCTTTTTCTGTTAAAGGAACATCATCAAATGTCTGTATAGATTTCTTAGGTGGTAACATTTTAAAGCTTTCTTGTTAGGCCTTGTTTTTATTGTATGTTATATTGTATATTGTTTTATTATTTGTTATTGTATGTTAGGCCATGCATTTGATTACATCCACTGGAATTTGATTACATCCACTGGAAAAGTTTTCATTATGTGCTTAGTTATATCTGCAATTATTTTATTTCCTTAAGGATCAACTATGAATTCTTCTGCAAGGCTGCATCTATACTCTGTTATATCAGATATTTGTGGATAATTATTTTTTCAACCTATTGATTGCCTAATTCATCAACTTTTATGGTGGCAGATTTGATGCCTTTAACTTGGGCCTATTAACCTAGAAGTATTAAATTATATGATTAAATAGAAATATTTGATTAAGTAGAGGATGGAGATTTTGTTGCTTGAAATTCTACTCGAGTTTAGCAAGCCTCACATCTTGTATTTATACTTTGGTGTATTCCTACTAATTGGTGTTAGCAGAATGTCCTGCAACATATATTTTATTGTTTTTATTATAACTTGTTAAATAGTGTTCATTCGCTCTTTGCAATGTTTGATCTTTGAGATATTTTATGTTTTAACCTGTGTTAAAACACAGTAAGCACACTTTTTTACCGTTACTTTCTCCATGCTGTTGTAATGATTTTCACAAATTACTGTTGTGTACATTACATTATATGCTATAAATAGAACTGTTGTTTGAGATTGCTATAATATCACTTTATAACTTTACATGTGTTAACTACTTTATCAAATATCCAGTTTAAGTATTAGACATTAAGCAAAGTGATCAATGTGTGATTAAAGAAATATTGAGTATTGATTTTGTTTAACTATTATATCACAATTACAAAACTTTTTACAGACTTTCTTTTTTTTTCATAACTCTTAGAAAATTTTATATATAAAGATGAAATTATGTGTGTATATGTTTATGTGAGCTTTACAAATCCACAGTTTTGATCCGATCCTCACCAAATTTTGCACACAGGTCTTTCTCCCAGGGAAGGTTTTAGGCCAGGTTTGGACTACCCCGGATTCCATGTTCAAGGTGCTTATGGCTGGAACCAAGTTCCAGCCTCCTCCGGCCCTCCGAAAAAGCTAGATTAACACAGTGTGGTTTAGTTCCCAAAAACATTGCCACTTAACAACATTTTTTATTAATATAGTAAAATCTTATATCTAATAGTTGGAAAATTCCAGCTAGTATTTACTAAAACTAATAGAATTATTTTTAAACATTTATTTATAACTTTTTTTTTAAATGTGGTTTTCTTATCGAGACAAATATAAAGAGGATGTTAAACATGCTCTACAGTATGTTAAACTGAGTTATTCATGAAGTATACATTCATAGTTTAAGAGTTTAAGAACACTTAACATAACTTTTTGAAATATTTGCAGAAGCTCCAGCTTATTTGATCGATTTAATGCACGATAAAAATGAAGAAGTCCGCAAAGTATGTGACAACACGCTTGACATTATTGCCGTAAGTGTGTTTTCATAAAATACTTTATAATATTGTTGTAAATTCTCAAAAATTTAGCTAAATGTACATACACTTAGAACATAGATTTAGTTTGGTAATGAGCGTGCTTTGTAAACATGTAAGTAATGCTTATTAGTTTGTTCTGATATGGTGATATCAGCATTAGGCATGTTTGTTTTGGTATTGAGATCGCTTTAAAACAATTAGTAATGATTATCGTTTTGTATTGGAGAAGAATCTGATAAAAATATTTGTTTAAAACAACATAGAAGCACAAATATTTTAACAAAAGAAAATTTTGTAGTTTTAAGTATTTTAGTTGTGAGTTTCAACCACAGTTTTCATATCGGATGAAAATCGCCTGGAGATTATGTTTTTTTTACTTTTTTTTAAACTCCTTTTTCGTGTTTAACTTTACTCCTTTCTATTTGTGTTCTAAAAATTTTCTCTGAAAAATTTAAATCACTAACAAGTCCAACTGGGATACGATATCAACTGGAATTTTTCTTTGATTGACATAAAAGGAGTGTTAATAGAATTATAAATTTGCTATTTTTGGCTGAGCCTCTGACACATTTGACCGAGTTTTTAAGCTCCCCACTTTTACAAATTGTACTAAAAAACCCATTTTTCCACACATGAAGTGGGGACCTAAAAAATTGAGCTAAAATTTTTTTTTTATGCACTCCAAATGACTCATCTATCATTTTGTAAGTGGTGTTGTTTTATAAGTGGTTGTTGCTTTAGAAGTGGTTGGGAAATTCATTTCGTTAAAAATTGAAATGATTAGACCAGGCAGAAATCGTCAAAATATACCAACTTGGTGGAAATAGATAAATATTTAAAATGAACGATTTCTGACTCGATTGAATATAAGAAATAACCCAAATCCCACAAAAAAACCCATTGAGTTGGGATCTTTTAAAGCACTTTTTTTTTTGACTACGTTGCTTATATTCATGGTGTACGTCATAAGTTTGGCCCAGGCCCATCGTTTGCAGCGATCCTGTACGTAATGCAAAATATAAATTATTGTTAGTAAATCTGATATAGTCAAAATTAGTTAACTGTTAAATATGTATTTTTAATTTTTAATAAAAATCAATATGAAATAATCAACTGTTGTCTAAAAATAGAAAACTATCAGCAAAAGCGAAAGCGATTTTTTTTTTTTGAACTTTGAGTTTTGAGTTGTTTATTCCATACATCAAAAGATCTCACAAAAGAATATTTGCTATTTATAAAAAAAAAAAAAAACGAAAAAAATTTTCTCTCGATAAGTTTATTTTTTAATTTAAAAATAGTTTTAATTATAAACTGCCATTTAAAAGCTATTTTAAAATATATAATAAAAAATAAATTAAAAGAAGAATTCCAAAGATTTCAAGATGCCGCCTAAAGTGATAAGATCATTATCTAAGATATTTTTATTTGAAGATACAAATCTTTGAGAAGCTTTCTGAAATGCAGTTGGCCAAAATGAAGAAAATATTCTCAGTTTTCAATACAGCTAGGATTAAGATAATAAATTTATTCTTGGGGAAATGTATAAAGTTCTTATTAGTATTTCCCTTTATTATGTAGTTTCGGGTAAATGGAATGATGGTAAAGTAAGGTTAATTACTGTTTCCGCTTTGTCGCATAGTGTTTTCGCTTTGTCGCATCTTTGCGACAAAAAAAGTTCTTTAGTCAGAATCAAACAGTTCTAAAGCGTCTCTGTTTCTATGTTGATCCAGTTGGGTATCCTATCAGAAGTGGAGTCCAGGGCCTTCATATTCGATTCAACCCCAGAAGCCTACCGCTATTGCCGAGTCTCTTGCTCCTTGTAATCGCAGCGCAGGAAAGTGACGTTATACTTTGACTGGACACTAAATGCTCATAATTACTCATTCTTTAGATCTTTGTAAAATTTGTTTCGTTTCTTTGACCTGTTGGTTTTTTAGCAAGAATTTTCCGGCAGCAACGGAGCACCGTAGCTTTCAAATCAAAACTTGATATGTGTTTTACAAGAGCCATTTTCAGCTTCTTTGCAATCTCTTTTGCTGAATTCTTCTTGCGATTCTGAAAATACTATTATCATTTGAGATACTTATCGCACTGAGACGCCTTGAACGCTTTTTTTCCGCAGTACTACCAGTTTCTTAAAACTTCTGAATGATATGCACATAAACGGGATGAGAATTCGAGCTATTATGCTTGTACTAAAACCTCCAGCCAAAATAACCAAGTGAGTTTTAAGTACAGTAATTTAAAGTTTTACATAAAAAATCAACTTTTTTTAAACTTATATAGGGTAATCTAATGTAATGTGTGTGTATATATATATATATATATATATATATATATATATATATATATATATATATATATATATATATATATATATTTATATTTATATATTTATATATATATATTATATAGGCTAATGTAATATAAAATATAAAAATAACTTATGTAGGGTAAATTTAAACGTATATAGGGTAATGATTAATATTACATAGGCAAGTCGCCGAAAATAATATAAAGTCGGCGCCAAAAATTTAATTGGAGTGCAAATGTGCTAAACTTATGAGCGATTTCTTTTTTTTTTCTTTTTACATCATTTGCGATTTTTCTTTTAAAAGAAAAATAACAATGGATCATCAAATTTTTTTTTTTTTTTGGTTTTATTCTATTCGGCATATTCTATTTGGTATTGTGAGAAAGGAAAATCAAGTTAAAAGCAACGATCGGAAAAGACGTACACAAGATGACTCGTCAACTCTTCATATAAATAAATGATAAAGCGAAAAGAAAAGTTAAAAACAACTGGAACAGAACAAAAGCACGAAGACTCATAAACGATAAAACGGAAAAAAGAAAAAGTTGAAAACAATTTGAGAAAAGTCGTACTCACGTAGACTTATTCAACCTGCCCTATAAATAAATGATGAATAGGTATCGCTACCTGAAAACAACCAAAAACTATAAAAGCTCAAAAATGTAAATATAAAAAGGGGAGTAAGAGAAGGAGAGGGGGAAGACGGAGTTTTAAAGAGAAGTAAAGAAAGTTTTTAAGAGGAATTTTTTTAAAAGGAGTTTTAAAGAGAAAGAATTTTTTGCGATTGATAAATGCTTTGATGGACAAGCGGTTTTGCAAGTGAATAAAAGAGAAAAAGAAATTATTTTTGATGATCAGAAGAAGTAAAGAATTAAAAAGAAATCAGAAGAAGTATTGATTAAAGAAGAATAACCAAAAGTTTCAAATAAAGAAGAGTTATTCGTATAAAAAAAAAAAAAAAAAAAAAGGAATAATTGATAAAGACAGTATCGAACACTACAAGTAGAGTAAGAGAGAATTATTTTTATTTTATAAACGTAATGAATAAAAGAGTGCTAACCATTACACACTAATAGAAAGTTTATTGAGTTTTATTGTTAATAGAATATACTAAGGACGGTAAACACAACCTTTCCCCTTTAACAATTAAACCTCGTCCTTTCCTAACCAAGTTATCACAAGACCCTCAACCTCGATCCCAACCTTCCGCAATACCCCTTCTACATAACCCTAGACCCAAACCTTCCCTTAATCCTAAATCTTACTAAAGATACTCTAATAAATAACAACATTAATAATTTATTTATTAAAAAAAAAACGCCGTCCTCACAGTATATAACAAAAAGATTGAAAAAGAAAAAATAACTTTACCGTCTGAAAATTAAACTTAAAGGAAAATACGACAAATTTAAATGTGTGCTAAACTTATTTAACATTGTGTGTCAAAATTAGTAAAAAGCCGCTAAAAGCATAAATTCTGATTTGAAGTGTCGTTTCTATGAATGTTTTTAGTTTTTAACTGATAGTTTCATGTTAGTTCGTAGTAACAACCACTCCAGAACAAGTAGTACAGGGAGTGGCAACAATTCGAAAATTGCTTTGGCTACCTTACGACTAAACTAGAACTTCGTTTTTTTTTAATGACAGCCTCTAGACAGAAAGCCTGGCAAGTACTCATGAGATATTCACTTGATATAGACTTTCAAGCTCTTGTAATGGATAACTTGACAGATCTGAAACTCTCCATAACATATTGCATAATCAAATGGATTTAAATCTGGGCTGAAGGAAGGCCAAAAATTGGCTTTTTGCCCTTTAAAAACTGTTGGATCTTTTTGGCTCCATGGCTCCAAGTTCCATCCTGTTGGAACACATAATTCCCATCTGGAAACATCTTTTTATTTTTAGTATTCACTTTTTCTTTCTCTTTAATATAGGTGGCTGGACATTTTTCATCATTTTGAAGCAACAGCATTTAGCACCATTCTTGGTTTTAATGGGTCTTAGTTCTTTAAACGATTTAGAAGCATTTTTGATTACTCTAACCTAAGAACTTTAAGTCTTTCTTTTAAAAGTTGACTGGTAGATCTGATAAAATTGACTTTAGAGTCCTTTTCAACAGTCTTTTCTTCAAGTTTAAACACTTTACCTGTATTTTTAATGGACATGGTAGGATTCTTATCAGCATGCTTCTTAAGTCGTTTCTTGTCAACTTTTTTGTTCACATGAGTTAGCATCTGAACCTTTTCAAGACTCTCACATTTTTTTACTTTATGTTTTTAAACATTCCAGATATTCTAATAATTTCTCTTACAGGTAAACCCGTGTAGATCAAATTTAATACTTCATTTCTTTTGCTTTTACATTTAAACTTTTTAAATCAAAACTATTTTTGTTCACTTTGTTGTCAAAACTGAATTGTTAAGCATACACAAAACACAAAAACACAAATATTCCAATCATTTTAAGTTATGCAGCTTTTTTAAAAATTTGACAGCAATTACTGCCACAACCTGTTAATTGTTAGAGGGTGGCTTGCATCAAAATACAAATACTGACCCTGACACAACATTCAGATAGTGAGAGCAAAAAAAAAGAAAGTTTCCAAATCAATTTACAACAAATATCAATTTAAAATTAAAAAGATTTCAAAGAGAGCACACTTCAAATCAGAAAAGTTGTTTTTTGGCCACATTTTGGCACGTCAAAAGTAGCATTCTTTACTTTTAAAGTTATTTCCATGCATATCGCCTTTCTCCCACTTTTATTTCTGAAACAATTATAGTTTTTTTACTTATTCGATTGAGCGGAAGCGGGCTTCACGGCCCACTTTCTAGAATTAAGGCCCCGTTGGCGGGTCGATCCGTGTCGAAGACACTGTCAGGTTGGGAAATAAATGAAAATGGGATATATCGGAGCAGTTGAAATTTATATTATTTATACTTGCCTAAAGGTGGACTAAAGTAGACATTTTACAAATTGATTTTTCGTGACCACTCAAAAACTAAATTGTAGAAATTTTACTCTTACTACAAAATTTAACGTTTTCAAATTTTCTGCCCTTCAAAGTTGATAAGCATGAAGAAATGTAAAATAATTTCAACATGGTGGTTTTTTTTAGTAATTTGGTGAATAAAACCAAAAATACTAAAAAAAAAAACCACCATGTTGAAACATTTCTTAAGTTTTAATTTTGGCCTCTTTTCAGATTTTCGATGCCCGTTTAACATGCTTGACATTGTAATAGATGTGTAATTTTGTAAAAAAAACATAAGATCCTGTTTGTTTGTAATGAAAATATTTAATGGCTTATACTTGAATGTTTTAGAACTCTTCTCAAACTTGTATTTTATAGATAAGTTTTATGTTGTGTTTAATAAGAAGAAAATTTTAGGAGTGTGATGCAGAATGGAAAGTACGAATTCAAGTTGAGAAGTTTCGTTGGCACAATTCTCAATGGTTGCAAATGATCGAGGCACAAGGTACTGCTGGTCGATACAATCAGAATGCTTACTATGAAGATGATGATGATTATCATCAGGTTGTCATAGATGATTCTGATCTTATTTACCGAAACAGTGATGAGCATGATAGAAGCTCGGATCATCCGAATAATATCCATGGTGAGAATATTGGATGGAAGAACGCATACAAATTAGCACCTAATGGTTATGAGAATGATTCAATACGGCAAATGGTATGCAAATCATTAAATTTTTTTTATGTAATGCGTTATGTAGTTATATATGTATGATTCTCTGGATCCTTAAGTTTTATTCTTGTTGTTTTTATTTATTTGATTATGATTAGATTTCAGATTCCCATGACCGTCCAGTTACAGCTGCAAATCGACGATCGGTTACAAGCACACAATCTCCTTACAGCAATAAATCACCTCATAGTATTCAGCAAACATACGACTCTCAATATGGTCAGCAATTTGACGAATATGTCAGTGATGATGGGTATGATGAGGTTGATATTGACTATCCGAATCACGGCCGCAACGATTCATTCAAAGATAAAGACATTTTGAAAAGACCTGCTTCTTCTTTAGGATATTCAATAGGACTCACCTAACTAATATTATGCATATTTTTTGTTTGCACCTCTTTTTTTTAAATATTAATTCGTTTATTTTGTTAACTTATTTAATAAATTAACAAACCAATAGGAATTTAGGAATATAAACACTTGAAAATACTTATTAAAATTAAAAATACATGAAAAGTAGTAAGTATGAGAAGTATTTCTACGAATATTTTTCTAGCCTTAGAAATCTTAGCATTTTAATGTTTTCTGATTAAGGCTTTGTAACGTTTGCGCTAAAGACCATTGTCAGTTTATTTTTACTGGTTTGCGACCTAAATGTGGAGAGTTCTCTTTCTCTACAAGCTCCAATTAGCTTTGCAGTAAACAACAATTTGCGGTTGCATACGGTTTTTTTGAATTATACCGTATGCAACCGCAAATTTCGCAAAAAAATCGTTTTTTGACAAAAATTTATGTGGAATAAAAACTTGACCCTAAACAAAAATTTATTTGATAAATAATGCTCAGAATTTCATTTACCACATCTTTATTCAATATGTCCTACCTCAACATCAATCACAGCTTCATTCGACTCCTGAATCTGGATCAGGTGGTCTGGATATACTTCTTGGGCTTCTTATCCCACTCCTTGATAGCAGCTTTCAAAGAGTTGACACTGCTGTGGAGGCGCTGAGAATCCTTTAATTCTACATACATCCAAAATGAATAATCAAGAGTTGACAAATCTGGAGATCAAGGGGATCATTACTCCTTTGACCATGGTTTGGGAGGTTTCCTGGAGCCACCTCCAGCTCTAGATGTGTATGATGGTGCTCCATCCTGCTAGAACACAACATAATCATTTGGAGAGTAGTGGGCATCACTCCAAGGTTTGACATGGTTCTCCAGTGTTCGAATGTAATGATTGGTGTTGTATTTTTGACTAGATCTGCTGTTTGAGACAGAATAAACAGTAAACAATTTCTCACCTAGAAAGAGAAAGGTCGTTGGTCTCTTCTTCAAGAGGCTCAGAAGTTTCTTTGATCTTTCAAATCTTTTTTCTTTGACACTCAGGAAACTTAGAAATGTTTCTTAATCGTGGCTTTTAACTTTGTTTTCAGATCATTCTTGACCACATTTCCGGTGTGCTCACGGACAGAACGCTCTTTAGCCATTTTCCTAATTGGCTATACTGAATTTCGAGAAATTCGACCCTTGATTGTCTTGATCAACTGAGGAGTTTGAACTGACCTCTTCAAACAACTACCAAACTTCTTCTTAACACGGACCAGTCATTTGAAAACGTTTAATCACAGAGTAGACAGTTACTCAGAGGCTTATTTAGGCAAGGTCAACAAGAAACTTATCTTTACTACTCATTTTCACTTTTGACTGTTTTTTTTATTTATTCTTATTTTCAAAGATTTTCGTGTCAAAATTAATAATCCACGTGCATAAAAATAACTACGGAACATTTATTTTGAAATCACCGAAATTATGAAATTTGTGGTTGCATACGGTACATTAACCGCCCATAATTATTCGAATGATAGAGTTTTTTAGAAAAATGCTTAAATTTTTTTGTGTGCGCTCGTGTGTGAAATAATGACTGAAGGAACTCGTAAAGTCGGAGAATATCTCGTTTCTCAAAAAGTTAATTACCCAAAGCATTCCTCGAAACATTTTAGGAATGAATTGAATGAATTAGAAAATGATAAAATAATCGAAAGAATGATTTGGCCTCCCCAATCACACGTATGGGATGAATTAAAAGAAAATGCAAAAAAAAAAAAAATATTAACGCCCAGAGTGAGTGGCATCTAAAAGACTTTCAAAAACTGGGAAACTTGTTATGAAGAATGTCACGAATATCTAAAATGGTTATTGCCGTTAAAAATGGCCGAACAGATGAGAGCAACTTATAAATAGATAATCTATTAATTTACTTTTTATGTAACCTTGATTAATAGTAATAGAGCATACATTTCAAGTGATTTTCTTACTTAATTTTTCCCCTTGTTTGCAAGTAAAATATTGAAAACATTAAAAAGTAATGTTATTCGAATAATTATGAACGGTAGAGTAGGTTTTGTTGACAGAAACAAATAGAGCACTCAAGTCAAAAAATTAAAATATAGTATAACAAATTCGTAAACCCAGACACGCGAACGTTAATAGATTCTCTCGAATTTGAAAATTTGAAAAATAAGTTTGGTTGCTTTTATCAAGTAATTAAAGCAATTATACATCAGCTTTTTGAGTAGAAGAACCGTTTGGTGTAGATATGACGTATGTATAGAAAATAATAACCTAAGATTTCTGTAAAATGAAAAAAAGCTTTCAATAACATAGAAATATTATTTTTACTTGTAAAAGTTGCATAATTTAACACATACTGGTTGATTGAGTTATGCAACTTCTTTTCGTTTCTGTGAAAACCATTATTCAAATTAAAAGTCAAGAACAAAAAACAAATTTTAAGCCAACCGAAAAAAGCCTTTTCTTCTATCACTTTCTCAATAAATCATTTTTTTTCTAAAATATTTGAACTTTCGTACTCTTAGACTCAAGTTTTCATATTTTAAAACTAAGTAGTCATAAAACTTCTGACATAAAGTCGAACCGGAGTTGATAATTATTTTTACAAAGCAAATAAACAATTTTAATAATAAAAAAAATTAATAATAATTGGAAAAATCCAAGGTTTTTTAAAAAAAAAAAAAAAAAAAAAATCAAGAAAGAAACAACTTCATTAATTTTCTTATAAATATATGAAAGATTACAAATACTTAAGGACTTATTTAGAGAAAGAAAAAAAAATGCTGAGTTTCTTAGGTTAGAATAGAAAAAAATCGTGGAACTCAGACCCATTAATACTCTCATCTTCTATTGTCCTGTAAAAGGGCCCCCAACTATATAATAGCCCATGGCATTAAATGAGGTAGAAATGAACACTTGCACATCTAAGGTAAACAAATTGTGTTTATCAAAATAAGAATCATTTGTTTATTGGTGAAATTAATTACCATGTAAATATTCATGATTTCAAGGAATATTTATTATGTTTATTTTTACATAGTGGATGTGGTAAAATTCCAATGTTTTGTTTCACTTTTTCATTAGAAAATTTATTACTTGATACAAAAAAAAAAAAATCCATGTAAAAGCTCACTCATGTATAACAGTACTGAAAAAGATTTACATACCTATAAAACCAGATTTGATAGCCAGAGATTTATGATATATGCACTAATATGTATAATATCCTATGTTGTCATTCATAAAATCATACAATACATCATCTAAACATGTTGATATATTCATAGCAAAATGCTAGCAGAACTTTTAATTGAATAAACTTTGAATCAAACATGACTTTATTAGATTCAAAATTTTAACAAAAAAATTTGAATGTAATTAAAACTGATTTACTCTAAGCTTATCCCAAAACGATCAAGATGAATTCGTTGTATTATAATTCTACAGTCTTCAAATATTTTTCTCATATGATTTGTGTCAACAGCACAAGTAAAATGCGGAAAACACATTTTCCCTCTCTCCATATTGCTGGATGTCAGGGAAAGAAAACTATCTCTTATAAAAAACTTTGCTTTAGTAAACTCAGCTGGTTCATCCAATATATC